>NW_010205585.1:4050-6264 GCF_000695765.1 Mesitornis unicolor
ATTTTTCTTTTTAGTTAGGTATTTGAAAAAGCTTTTGCTCTTTTTAATATATAGCATAAGTATATTTTTTAGTGTATTTAACATTTGTGGACCTGTCAAAAAACAAAAATTAATTAATACTGTGCTTTATCAGCAACCTGCAATTGGTTTGTAGGTGAGGAATCTTTTTTTTTATTTTCTTCTTCTGCTTCTTACATTAATCCTCCTTATTTCTTAATGTACTTCTAATGTTTGTTCAGGTAACCTTCATTCAGATTACTTTAGATTTTTTAGTCTGATTTAAAAAAATTCCAGCCTTCCTCTGTAAATGTTTCCCTTTCCCACTGGTTTCATTGCCTTTTTGTTCTTATGAAATCAAAGAATTTAGCTGCTAATTTAAAATGAAGCAACTTATAAGTGAAATTGATTACACAGTTACTACGTATCCTATAATATCCTTGGGTTTTGTTGAGAAAATGCTTACTGCAATGTCTTGTTAAGAGACAGATAAAATTCTGTATCAAACCTAGCTATTTACATACTCTAACTTTGTAGAGTTATGTTCAGATCATACTTTTTAATAAATGACTTCCCAGTAGTGTCTTTCTATTATCACATGTCAAAGATACCAATTTCCAGCAGCTGGGGCAGTTAGCACTATTGCAGTAGTCTGTAGAACCTGCTTCATGGTCCACTTGATTCAGATGTTAAAGGTCTGTAGCAGATAAAAATGCTAACTTTGCAAGTGTACAACTGAAACTGGAAGAAACTTTGCCTAGATGTTATGGACAAAGCTGCAACTCCTTCTCAGGATTAAAAGAATTTACTTCTTTAAAGTTATAAACTGCTGTGTTTGTGGCTTTGGACTTGAAATACAGGGGCTGCTGGCTTATGTTCTAGTATTTAGGAAACTGGGGCTGATTCTAACAGCCAATGGTTCTAGAGCAGGGCCACTCTTTTCTGTTGTTGGATCAAATATACAGTGATTGTTTCTACACAGGTGAATTTTAATTATCTTGTCTTACTAGATAGAGAAAAGGACTTTCAGTCTATTTATAGCCCACTCACACTGTAGTATCTGAATGCCTTGCATGTATGTGATGCCAAATACACTGGCATAGACCCATGTATCACAACAGGTGGTGCCATTGAAGGTGGGGAGTGATAGGGCCTTAACTTGTAGTGCAGCTTCTGTTTTATGTGAGAGGTGTCACACTTTTTTTTTTTCTAGGAAGCAAAAAAGAAACAAAGAGAACTTGTAGTCAGAAGGTAATAGGAAGAAGAGTAGACAGCAGACTTAGGAAAGAGATAAAGTTTATATATGCCTGAAGTAAAGATGAATAACTTCATCTTCCCTTCAAGAGAACTTCAGGGGATTTCCTTACAGGTCTCCTGGTTTGGGGACTTGAGACACTTCAGTTTTTAGGAATGAAATAAAGAAGGATGTCACTTCATTAGTTATGTAATACAATGTGTAACCCAGCCTACAGAAAGAAAGAAACATGTAATAGATGTGACTCAGGAATTCTGAACTGCAGCAGATTCTAATGTACTTTCCTTTTATCTTTTATATTTTAGGTAGGCCAGTGTAACAAACTGTTCTTTGTGTGGTTGTATTTTGTTTTGGGGCTATCTTTAGTTATTTTCTGTGAACATTCTAACTTTACAGCAAATACTAAATTCTTTATAATGTGCAGAAAAATAGCTTTTCCTGTAATCAACAAGTTATGGAAGTGAAGCAGGTAATAAATATGTCTTCATGTGTGTGAAATACTTGTGAAGTGTTTTCCTGAGAAATAACATCATGATACATTTAGTATTAGACTAATTGGTGTATTAGTAATAGGAATAGACCTCTTTTGTACTGAACTGTATAACAAGACGTGAAATACTATGACATATATGAGCTCAATTAAAAGTTACATGAAAGGGAAAAAATTGTTACAAGACCTTTGAATGAATGCTAAAACATCTTTTTAAATAAATATTATATTGAGGTTTAGGTTCAAAGCTGCCAGCAATAATAACTATGGAATCATACAGTCTTTTATTTTGGAGGGAACCTTTGGAGGCCATCCCTTGCCCAAAGGGTGGTCAGTTAGAGCAGGTTTTTCAGAGACTTGTCCATTTAAGTTTAGAATATCTTCAGGGCTGGACATTTCACAGCCTCTCTAGGCCAGTGTTTAACTACCCTCTGTTCTTCAGCTCCAGGGCCCCCTATTTGCGTGTGATTCC
>NW_010205585.1:6295-55364 GCF_000695765.1 Mesitornis unicolor
GTGCGTGGTCTAGATCTGTGTGTACCTGTGCTGTTCCTTGCAATGCCCTGGTGTGCATGAAAATCCACCTCACACGCTCACATTTGTGCACCTAAGGTGTGGGTTCTCCTCCCTTGCTGCACCCTGTACTGCCCAGCTCCTTGCTGAAGTGCAGGACCTTGCATCCTCCAGGAGGGTTTCTGTACTGTTCATCCTGGACAGATATGATGCAGTCAGTGGGGTGACTCGGGCAGTGTCAAACCAGATTTTGACTGATGCTGTTTCCTTTCCAAGGTCTCTCCCACTGATACTGATTTTTTTATATACTTCTTTTCAAGAGGACTCCTTTGTTTCAAACATTTCTTTCCAAGTCCCTAGTTATTGTTTAATCTAACTGATGATCCTCTTGCTATTCAAGATGAACAGTTCTGGGCAAATATCATGTCAGACAATTTTGCATATTTGATTCACACACACACAAAATTTCTTATCTTCATATTTGTTATTATCCAGACCCTTTTGCCAAGGGTGAGCCTTGCAAGCACTCCCCACTGTTCTGTGTCACTAAGCAATGGCCCTACAGTTTTCTTAGTATTTCTTTTGTTCCCAGTATTCTTACCATAGCCTTTCTCTCTGTCCTTATCAGCCTTTGCTAGTTTTGACTTGAGCTGAGTTTTGGTTTTCTGAACTCTTTCTTGTATGCAAAGGCAACATTTCTTTATACCTTCCAGGTAATCTGTCTGTGCTTCCTTTTTTTTGGTTTGAGCTCAGTCAGGAGTTCTGTGCTCATCCTAGGTGAGAAAAGTGGCAGATGGCTGGCAGGAGGAATGCCACACACCTTCCTCTACAGTGCCTTTGGCGCAATTATGCTACACCAAACAGATGAAGTAGTGGGTTTTTTTAAAGCACTATGTCTTAACTTTTTAAAAATTCACTACTCTTATGTATGTACATTGGTACTTTAGTCCATAAAATTAAACAGATACTTATTTTTAGGAGTACATAAGTATCTTCACTGAGCTAGAAGCAGTTCACGTTTGTGTGTAACCGTGAAGCTGGAGGTTCTGTTCAGTAGAAAAACTTGATTATGCATGCATCTTGTAGGATGCAGTGGTGTTCTATAGAGCTGCCGTGAGACTTTGTGATGAAGTTTCCCCAGAAATACAGCTATTGGAGAGATTTATGCAAATATCATGTAGATTTCTTGAGTATTTTATAGTTAAAGAATTGGAAAACTAACTATGTTCTGGGGTGTGGATTGTTTGTTTGGTTTTAATTCTGTATCTGAAAACTGAGCCTTTTCCTGTATGTTTTTGCAAATACAGAACCAAAGAACAAAAATGGGAACTCCTGGATCAGGACGGAAGAGAACTCCAGTGAAAGACAGGTTTTCTGCAGAAGATGAAGCTCTGAGTAATATTGCCAGAGAGGTTTGTTAATTTCATATTGTCTTAAATTCAAAAATAGGGATGAAAGCAATCTCATTATCTAGGAAAAAAAAATTACGCTGTGCATTAAAAAGTGAAAAAGTATAATTAGCCAAAAATGACAATTAATGCAAACTAAGCATATTTTCGATCAAAAAAAAAAAATCACACTTACATCAATGTTATCACAATGATACGTTAATTGTATGATAAACGTATCTTCACAAGATCACACTTTAGCTTAGCAGGTATTTCTACATACAGTTATATGCTTTAAATAATTGTTAGTTAAAGATAATTGAGAAAGTCAGTTGCTGTCTCAAGTCTACAACTAAAAATAATTAACATTTATCTCATTGCTGTGTGTAGTATTCCTAAGATGGTAAGTATAATGTATCAGTGTTGAATGACTAATAGTTATTATTAAAATGTATTTGTCATGTATTCTCTTTCAAGTATCAAGAGTCACATTTCTGTCAAAATAAGCCTCATAGGTACACTATACCAGGACTTTATCAACGGAGTCACCACCTGAAAAATAGAGAGCTGGAGGTAACCAGCCAAAAATGCAATTAACAATAAGTTGATATAAAGGGGAATTTTGTCTCACTGGGTATAGGAAAGAGGCAGCTGGAATTTAGAGTCTTGCAGATGTCTGTTTGGACTTGAGTTTTTCTGGGGGGAAATGCTATGGCTTGGAAACAAAAGCCTTAGTACTGTTTGTATACAAGTGGATACACAAGCTTTGAGCTGTACATAGTACAAAGCTGTTCACTCTAGTTGATAGAAATGAGTGAAAATGCAGATTCTAATTTGCTTTGTAATGTAAGCTGTTGTATATACACTGTACACACAAAGGTATAAACGTGTGTGTATGTACATCAAATAGGTAGGTGGTAAGTCTTTGAAAATACAGCTTCTGAATGCTTTTTCAAATGTAGCCATCACAGACTGTAGGCCAAGGAAATGCTCTGTCAGCAAAAACAAGTCATTTCCATTTAATTGGCAACTTTCCAGAAAGCTGTATTCACACCAGATCTAATGAAAGTTCTTGCCCTACCAGATACATTCTTTGTGGGGCTCTTGGTCATGTACAGTCTCACTCATCAAGTTCTATTTCCCATTTTTGGGATAAACAGTTAATGAAGAACGAGGGATCTGGCTTTAAATTTCTTCAGTATATTCTCTGCATGGTTCCACTACAGTAACATCAGCTTGCAACTTAGCCTGGGGAAAAAAGGTCTCATTAGCAAGGTGTAATAAGTATTACCTTGGTTAAATTTAGAGTTGGGTTTTGTTCTCTTACTTCACATAAATTAAAAAAAAAAAATGAAGTGCTTTTCCCCCCTTAATGCTAAATTAAACTAATACTGGATCTCACAGCTAGAGCTGTCATCTTGTAGAGAAAAGTTGAATGTGTCTGTCTCAGGGATTAATGTATATTAAGTCTTCTCTCTTGTCAAAAATGAACAAGAAAACAGCTTTCTGAAAAGCTCATGAAACTTACTCAGTATTCTGATATTAATCTAAATCTGCTTGAAGAGAACTAATTTTTTTATGCTGATCAGTGAATCAATTAAGAGGTAGGCATTTCATAGTGTCTTTAACTGTTTTAAGTGTTCTAGATATTCTGTTTGATTTTTCTTAGTAGAATTATTTTTTTCCCTTTCTAATATTCTGGCATTTTTCTGGTTTTTTTGCGAGTCACCTTTTATGGCTTGTTAGGGAGAAGAGAATCAATGTGATTTAAAATAAAATGATTTGTTACCTTTACATATGTGTTCATGGCTGTGTATAGCACCATTTCTTCTTTTGTGTTACCACGTACCTGTTTCACTTCAAGAGTCTTAATTAAAAATTATAAGTCATCATGAATATTGTATTATCACAATATGTACTACTGTCAGGTTGTTAATCCCTTAGTGTGTGTAGGAGAAGCTGGCCCTCAGATCCCATGTCAGACAGCAGCTGTTGTCATTGAATTGGTAGCTATAATTCATAATATTAGTCAACTTATTCTAAAGAAAACATCTACTTTAAAGGAACAGAATGCATTTCTGTTGTTGTTCTGTCACCTGATGACTCCTCCCCACATGGGGAAGGGCAATCAGGAAAAGGAAAGGAGGTCTGTGGGTTGAAATAGAAATTGATTTAAGAAAATAATAATAAAAACTAATATTAATAACAGTATTAATATTAAGTACATTATTTATACTCTGGTAGACATGTCCCTCTTCAGCTGTTGGCCATGGAAGAAGAAAGAGGGAAGAAGGACTATCCCCAGCAAACAACCCAATTTATAATTAGTGTGACATTTATGGTATGGGATAATACTAGTTGGTCAGCCTGGGGTCAGCTTTTGGGGTCAACTACCTTGGGTTTCACCTCCCCCAGCCTCTGCAACTCTTCATCTCAAGACTACTGAAGACCTTGATTATCATATATCAGTATTAGCTGAAAACTAAAACGTGTGTCACTTTACTCCCATGAAATAGTGTTCTAGTTGCAGTTTTCCTGAACAAAAAAAAACCCTGATCCTAAAATCCTGTCCTAATAAACCAGGACAATTTCTTAAGATATAACAGCAGAGGTCAGTTAAAGAAACTTAAGTTTCATGATAATGTGTGATTTTACTATGCCATATATATTTCTTATCATTTGAGGCTGTGGAAAATTTTTCAGTTGCCATGCTGACATGGGGCATGCCAATTCTCAGTGTATGAATATACAGAGTAGATATACTTTACTGTTCTGAGGCCATTATCTCAGCAACATGGCAGGTGTTTTGTTCCTCTATTTCCTTTTCTGAAGCTATCTTTTTAGCTGATGTTACTTTAAACAGTTGAATTGAGTCCTGTGATCCAGAACTCAGATGACTTGTCAGGAAAACATTCCTAAGAGGTGTTCTAGGTATACGGGTAGCAAACAGAATATGATGAAACTCAGGATAACCTGCATGGAAAAACACTGCATAGAAGTGCCCTGGAATTTTCTTTCTGTGACTGCTCTGAAGCAGTCACAGAATGACATCAGGAATTATAAGAGTTTGTAATACCAGCCAAGACTTCTAGTGTAGTGAATGAAATGTCAAGGTTTTTTCTACCAAAAATTCAGATTTCAGAAAGCGCTAGTCTTACTCTTTCAGACTGTTGTAATTTGACAAAATTGGGATTTCCTTGTTTTATGGGACATATTGAAAATTTTGATGTCTGTTAATACCAAAAGGAAGTTATCTACTTTCTAAGAGATTCTGTGTAAAAAAAATTCTTTAGTATTGATCCAATAAATTAATTTCTATATAGTAATTTTTCTACACTGGTTGAATCTGTGATATGTCATACTGTCTTCCATTACATATTTTCATATGAGGGCAGTATCAGGAATCGAAAGATTGTGGCAGAATATGTATTAAAAAAATGGAATAAGCAGAGATGGTTTTCTAAATGACTAAGTAATAGTTAGTAATTGGCTTTTAGGTGAAAATGAGGAAAATGACCATGTCATCTGTAACAGAAAGAGAACATTGTCTTTCTACCCATATGTTTACTAAACATATGCAATAAAATAACCTAATCAAAGTGAGTACTGCTTCAAGGTGGTAGCCTAACTGCTTGAAAGCCGCCAGAACCATCATATTCTTCTACAATGAAATGCTGTTTATTCAGGTGTAAGGAAACATTACTTTTATTTTTGCATGTAGTCCTTTTTGGTACTTACTTTGGAATGAAGAGTCCCAGGACTTAGTGGTGAACAGATGGCTTTTTGTTACTCAGAACAAAGCTGATACCCAAAAAAATGCAGATATGGCACTTGGTTTAAAATCACATATATGTCCTTAGAATAGAATTTAAAAAATAAGGTATGGGTGTGTTCATATAAGAAAATAAATAAAAGATTTAGTTATTAATCTTTTATTATTTTTTTCCTATCTAAATGAAGTTTTGAGGTCCTTTTCCTCATGTTTTTTCAACCCATTGTCTTTTGTTACAAAGATCTCTGTAATCCTGTGTTCTTTTTCTTGATCACTTCTCTGAAGATTTTCCATGCAAAATTGCTGTATCTACACCTCATGGCTCCTACTTGCCCTCCAGAATTTATAACTAAGTGTTTTCTTTCCATTTTAGCAACCAGTGTAAGTGTACTGGTATGGCTCTAATAGGTTTGGATACCTCATCTCTTATTTGCTGTTGAAGCATTTCAGAAAATTCAGCTATCATGTTTCTTTATAGCAGTTGAAGTCTCCTTTAGAAACTTTTCAAGTGTCAGATTTGCTAGATCTTGGTCAGTTCACAGTTTAATTTTTACTTCAGAAAAATAGGAATTTGGTATGTTATATCACTTCTTAACAAGCTGTGCTTCGGCTAGATGATATTATATTTTGTGTCTGGTCTAAAGACTGTATAGAGAATAATGACTGATGAAACTGAAGTCAAGACTGTAGAGGCCAGTCTAGTTTTCTAAGGCTGTAATTTGTTTAATGCCAGCTGTAGAAGGCAACCTGTACTGAGTCCTAAGCTTGTATGAGCAAGTAGTAGTGATGTGTTTAGAATGCTCTTCAATTCAAATACTAATTGATTTAGAAAAGCATTATAAATTGACTGCCTGTCCTTTCACTGTTTTTTATTTAAAAAAAAATTAGTCTAGACTTCCTTTCTGTGCAGCTTCTGTAGTCCAAACTGCTTCATCTTTTCAACTCGGTTCACTAGCCAGAGCTGTTGTGGCACTGTATTTCCCTTAGCCGATATTTAAACACTTTATTTCAATGTAGCTGAAGAATGTAATCTGTGAAGAGTTTATTGGTGGAAATTTCTTTCACAATTTTTATGGGCTTTCTTCAGTAACACAACAGAGTGAATAGCAACATACAGGAAGAAAATGATATCCTTTTGAATTATGGTTATTTTTTAACTAAAGTAAATTTTGAATTTAAATTACATAGTTATCAGGATTTGTATGAGCGCTCTATTAATAACATGAGGTCTTCTCTCTAACAATTCTGCTGAGAATAAAGAATTATTTGGTATGATGACCCTTCAAATGGTAATGTCATTTTTCTTCTCTAAGGTTTGGTGAAGAAAGCTTGATAACTTTCAATGAACTTAATTTGCCAACTTCTTTGTCTTTTCAAAATTGCATATTTTTTAGAGGAATCTAGTTGCTCAAATTAATAATTTATGTAATACCAAACCATTTTTCTCTAAAAAGGTAAAACTTTTTCCCTTCAATTTCAAGTACCCATTTTATGAGAAATGCTTGTAATGTTGTCCTGTATTCTCTTAAGCATTTAGTAAGTTAGAAGAAATGGAGTTTCCCCTCTACTGTAGGAATCTGAAAGTTAGGTCTCTGGCTGTATGACTAGGAGAGAGGAGTGAAATGCAAATTGATTTCTAATGTAAATCAGCAAACAAATGAACTTTCTGTCTTTAACAGTAAAGCCTTACCGGAGTCTAAATGCTAGATGCATATACATGCTGATCAACAGACAGAACTAAACCCAGGCATACCAGCTCTTTGAGTCCTTTCTGTGCTGCATACATGTCTGTGTGAAACTTTGTGGGACAGAGCTATGGTTACAGACAACTGCAGAGTAGGGCTGCTGGTGAGAAAAAACTTCCTGTTGCATGGAAATTTCCTTGCTTTTCTTGTGTGCTGTCATCAGGAAGGAAGAAGAGTAGCTTTATGCTGCTCAAAAACAAATTACTTCGTGGCAGTCAAGAGAGCTGGCAGAGACTTGGAATGATTTCATCTGAGTATGCAAAATATATGAAAAACACCGTCTTCATGTGTCATTGACAGCTAAGACAGAACTATTTTAAGTAATAAAGCTACAGTGTGTTTGCCTTCTTTCTTGTCATTATTTGATAGATATTTTTGTACCTGCAGTTTAATCATAATTTGAAGTTAAACTCTGAGTTAAGTACCCCTTCCTTTTTCCTGAAGCATAGTAAAAGAGAGTTATTTGCAGTTGTCGTGAACTTTATAGGTTTCTAATGTTTTTTGTAAACTTATGCCATGATAGTGGCAAAAGCAGGGAAAAAAGCTATAGCCAAAGGCAAAATCCCATTGAGTTTAACATTTTAAAAAAGTTGTGTAAAATTCAATGTTCTGGGTATTAGGAGTTCTGAATTTTTGACTGCTGTTCATGAGGTTTTAATTAACATTAGATAGACAACTGGAATTTTTGGTGTAAAACTCGTCTTCAGTGGTTTATCATTTCAAGAATTTAAGAGAAAATTTTCATCAACTAATTCACACATGAAAAAATGAGTCTGTGTTTGCCTCAACTATTAACTTTATGGCAAAATTATTGGCTCATGTAATTAGTTAACTGATTAAATTTGAGGTAGTATTTTGAATCTGAAAGACAATGTGCTTCTTTTTCGGTTGAGGCTGGATAGAAAGTAGAGAAAATATATAGTTGTGTCTGTCAATAACCAGGTGTCACAAGCAGTGCAAGAGATGTAACAGCTTTCTTCTACTGAAAAGGGGGAGGGCTATCTACTGTTTGTCCTGCATGTCCTTTTTGCTGAATCTGGTATTCGTAAGTCCTTGTGCAAGCCAGTTCATTTCACTAACACAGCAGAAAACTCAGAAGACTATTTTTTGCTGTTGTTAACTTTCTGCCATGGTAGTTACTGACGCTGGCTTACAGCAGATTCTGAGTGCTGGAGCTGTGTCCAAGGAAGGTGTTGGGAGTGTAAGGGCTTGAATGGAAAAGTAGGGAATTCCGTTTTTGGTGATGGTGAATATTGAAGTTAGTTCTTGAGGAACCGTAACTTTAAATTTCTTTCTTACAGTGTGTCCAATAATCAACTTGATTTTATAATTGCTGCTTGAAGTGAGGTTTGCTTTTTGAAATAATTCCAAATGTTAGCGGAGCCTTTAAATATGACATGAACAGTAGTAGTTTAATGTCTTTATTTTGATTCTTTCTTTTTTGTTTTAATGTCTCTTTGTAGCCAAAGATTCTGCAGCTGTGTACACACCTGTTTAAATAGTATGTATAGACCTAAGTCTAGTTAAAGTCTGCAAGACATGAATTTTTAGGTTTAGTGATGGAATTTTTTCTGAACTCAGTTCTTTTATCAACATGTAATTAATTTTTGTGAGATTATTAAATTGAGTACTCCAAACCATTACACAAAAAAATGTGGTTTTAACTTCCAGTATTTTCAATTTGCCTATAGGCAGAAGCCAGGCTTGCAGCCAAACGGGCAGCCCGAGCAGAAGCAAGAGATATACGTATGAGAGAGCTGGAGCGACAGCAGAAAGAGGTACTATTGCACCAGGAATTATTGCAAACCTTTATTAAATCTCTTAATCCATTTTATTTCTGTACATTCATCAAATCTTGTGTTTTGGTGTAATGCAGTAGCGTGCCAGTATTTTCAGCATCAGGCGACTATTAGCTTCTCTCTCCCCCCCATAACATCCTCTTTACCCTTAAGTTATATATCTAAAAGGATAACTTGCTTTGTATTTACATGTGGATAGCACTTCACAAGATATTAATCTGAACATTCGTTTTAAACTTCCTTCCTAGTTATGCTCGCATTGTGGGGAAGAAAATTGCTATACAAAATAGGCTATTAGCATACTTATTTTGCTTTTCATTTGAAAGCATTTTTAATGTCATCTTAAATTCTAGCTTTACAGGCGTAATCAGATGCCTGGATGTTTTACCTTTAACAAATGCAGTAAATTCAAGGCTAGCAATCAAAATTGGAGACAGATTTATCTAAATGTTTATCTCTGGATATTTAAAGGGCTGAGGTTTTCTTATTTCTGCTTGATTTTAAATGAGCAGAAGAATGAATATAATGGCACTGTCCAGAATTCAGGTGTGCATCAAAAATTTTGCATAGAGAGGAACAGTTTCCAACTTCTAACATGAAATTTAATATTATCTGGGTATGAATTACTAGATTTGTGGCTGAGTTAGCTGGTGATTTTTGTGCTTTTATGAGAACAACTGCTTAACACATGGCAGTTTCTTTGCTTTTGTTGCTCTGCAAAATGTCTATGTAAATAAGGGTAACTGACAGCATAGCATAAATAAACATGACCATACCCAAAATGTACACTGCCTAATGTATTGGATAAACAATGATGAAAAAGTAGAGTGAGTTATTTTGCTCAATTTTGAAAGTATTTATAACATAATTAGTAACTGGACAATTTGGACATGTGACTTTGGATATGCAGTTTTTAGTCAGTTTTTTCCCATGTGGATTATATGCAGTGTTCATAATAAATGCCTATTGTCAGGATCTTTAACGCAATCCTATTAATTTTTTAAAAATAGTTACATATACAGTTGCGTGTTGTTCTATACATTTCTCCTAAAAAAAAGAAAAATTTGCATTTTTTGAGTAAAAACTAGGAACTAGATTTTCAGCAGTTTGCCTTTTTCATGGTTATTGTAGTTGATTCAGGTTTTCACATAGCATACAGAAGACAGATCATTTATTATTTTTACCATGTTTGTGTTCAAATCCATGTAAATGCTGATATTTTTGGGGGGTGGAGGCTTTGCTCTGGTAATAACAAGTACAATTTAAAAAAACATGTTTTTGCCTCAAATTCATATGCTTCTCATTATTCCATACTTTCAGTTTTCTAACTGCTGTAGGTGTCTGCTATTATACTGAGGATTATATGGCTATTAACTTGGATTTTCCCACATTTTTTATTTAGGAAACCAATTTTGTGTGGTGACTAATCTATATTGTAAATGGTTTGTTCTTGTTTTTACATTCTGTAGTTTTCTCAGCATTCATATGATAGAAAATGGGCTCATATCCAGAAATGGATGGTAGGCTAAAACCACCTGTTGCGCATGTTTTTGCTGCTTGGAGAACTAACACAGGATTTGAAAGAAGTAATTTACTAATGGTTTGCTGAGTGTTATTTCGAAGTGTTTTATTACTGAAAACAATTACATATAAACTGTGTATAGGTGTGGATATGCAGGGTACTTTATGTCAGCAAAAGACAAACTATGAAATGAGATGCTTTTCTTAAAATTAGGTGAGGTTTCTTTTCTACCATGTGCTGGCTTAAAGTTGTGAATCTAACTTTTGTTTCAGTATAGTTAATAATCTTTTCAATAGTAAATGTTTTTATTTCAGTTAATTTCTGGGGTTTAGGGTTTTTACTTTGTTTTTTCTTAGCAGACTTGCATTTATTTGTTTCCTCTTTGAGTAACATGGCAAATGCTAGCCTTTTCATTGATGATTAAGTGACTTCTATGACTTACAAAAACTATTTGTAAAAGATTTTTTAAAAGACAGAAAACCAGCAACTTATGCATCACTTGCATCCTTTTATCCCTTGCCTCTCGCTTTCAATTAATAATGATAAAATATTTGACTGTTCATTTATTTAGATTAAATTGACCAACTAGGAAGGAGAAGAGATAGTTACGCTCTGAGAAAGCTGCTGTTCAATACTTACTAATTTAGTGTAATGTTACTTTAGAGAGTTTCTTTCACAAACCTTGTGCCTTTTACAAAGGCACATGGAAGATGTGAGTTTCTTTTTGTTTGTAGGGAAGTGTTCACTGTGTGAATGTTTTGATTCAAGAAGGTTTAAGTAATACGTGCCTAGACTAACCGTAATTTCAAATAGTTAAATCTACCATGACAGTTAATCGGCACTTCTGTTGAGAAATCCTAGAACTATCACTAGAATTTTATTTGCAAAAGTTGTGCTGACTTTATATAGTCTCTTCACCTAGTTGATATTTGTCTGTATGCTGGATCTCATTAAAGAGCATCATAGGTTTCTGTTATCTGTGGTGGAATGTACATTTGAATGTAAAGGTTTCCAATCTGTGGAATACAGACTGCATTTGTGAGTAACCTCACTTGGAAACTAATGCCTCTCAGTTGAATACCACCTTTTTATGCTTGGAAGATGCAGAGGCACACCTGCTGCAGGAGATTTCTAAACAGATGTGTGTTCTTTTCCTGGATCAGGAGACCAAACCACTTTCTTAGATAAAGGATATATTTCAAACTTAAATTCTGAGAAATCAAGCTTGATAGGTACCATCACCATTACCTGCTTGTAATAGTACTGTAGTACTTACTTCATCCTTTCTGAATGTGCAGAACACTTAATGCTGGCTTTCTATTTGCTGACTGTATGTCAGGAAGAGACTTGTTGCCCTAAGTAAATCACCTACAGAAGTGTACAGGCAATTGTATCAGAAGGTGAAGTTTTGCATTACAGGAGCATATTATTAGCTGGGGGAAAGACCGGTGCTGTACTGGCAATTAAGAGGAATCTTAAATAGCAAACTGTCATCTTGCAAGCTGCAAAAGTATTATTAACAGATATTTGTCCATTTAGAACACAGGCACAAAGTATATTTAAAACTGGCAATGAACTGACTATAATGTGTTCAAAAATTCTATCACAGAATCACAGAATCTTAGGAGTTGGAAGGGACCTCGAAAGATCATCTAGTCCAACCCCCCTGCCAGAGCAGGATCACCTAAGACTAGGTCACACAGGAACGTGTCCAGGCGGGTTTTGAATGTCTCCAGAGAAGGAGACTCCACAACCTCTCTGGGCAGCCTGTTCCAGTGCTCTGTAACCCTTACAGTAAAAAAGTTCTTGCTCATGTTCACATTGAACCTCCTGTGCTCCAGCTTGCACCCATTGCCCCTTGTACTGTCATTGGCTGTCACAGAGAAGAGCCTGGCTCCTTCCTCCTGACACTCGCCCTTTACAAATTTATAAACATGAATGAGGTCACTCCTCAGTCTCCTCTTCTCCAAGCTAAAGAGACCCAGCTCCCTCCCCCACTCCTCATAAGGGAGATGCTCCACTCCCTCCATCATCTTTGTGGTTCTGCTCATCTTGTGTCTTTCAAGCAAAGCATATATATTTATACATATTTATATAGCATTAATGTTTATCTTGATCCTCAAAGTAGACACTGTGGAGAGGAATACTAAAATGTCATGAAAGGAGTCTTCCCCCTACTCCCCTCCCTTTTTGTGAATTTATTTTCTTGCAGAGTATTGACTAGGCATCTTGATAAGTCACAAGATAGTATTAAACAATTAAATGTATCCAGTGATAATGCAGAAAATAACCATGTGACCATAAGCAGTATGAAAGCCAGCTTTAGACTTTAGATACCCATCTATGATCTGGAGGCTGAGCTCTGAATTCTAAAGATAACTGGTTTACAATCTTGAGAATAGTTTGACATACTGAAAACTGTAGAAGGCAAGTTGTTTAAGGAAGGATTCCAAGTTTTGGAGCCCTGTTGTAGCCTTGAAATGGGGTAGTTTAAAATTAAGCTTATTCCTTAACATGCTTACCTACTGTAACTAAAAATTTGAGAAGCTTATGGCATGTGAAACATTTTAGTGTTTAATTTTAAATCGGTTGTGTTTTTTTCCTGCTGCTTCTCACATACTCCTTTGCATGAGCCAAAATGAACATTCCCTGATCTTTCAATGGAACAAAACATATTTAGGTGCCTTAGCTAGCTGTCCTCACCCAAATTTTATAAGTATATTATTTTCAGTGTCATTGTAGAGCAGAACCTACAGAACTTACAATTAATAGTTTGCTTAAGAAGCTTTCTTACAATAATAGAGGAGAAAATCTGAAATACGTATGAGGAATCTGGGAATGATTTACATCCCATAATGTAGTGTGTTGGCATACTTAACCAAGTGAGGTGAAATCACAGCTCTTCTGACTTGAATGAGTTCACTTGCCACAGTGGATTATTCAAAATAGTACATAGCAATAAAAGTGCTAACAGCATGTTGCTCACCTTTGCTTGCTTTTATTTTGCCTTTTTTTTTTTCTGTGAAATAACTCTACATTTCTTCTTTCTCAGGAAGATTCAGAGAGGGCCAGGTATTCTTACCGATCTAGTCAACGTTCATATTTGGTTTGTGTTCAAACTGTGTACTTTTCCATAATGGCCTTTAATAAAAAGTTTGGGTTTTGGTTTCATTTTCTTACGGAGCAGGTGATGCTTTAAGTTCTAGCAGTTTTAGAGTCAGTATTTTAAGTTGCGTATAATGTTAAAGTTCATCCAGTGTTTTATTTCCATGAATGTCACCAAGGTAGTTTATGTATATCTTTGCATCTCTGTAATCTTTGCATTTAAAAAGAATCTCAACAGTCACATTTTAATTCTTTGACTGTATTTTTACTGTAAATACTTTGTGCTGTTTTCCTCTTCCACATATATTTATTCACAATATATTTTCACTGCTGAAAATAGAGTGAGCATTTGGATACTCTTTAGAAACATAGGCAGCTCAAAAATTGATTATTTGGAATAACATATATTCAATGATAAGTTTTAAGTGTCATCCTCTACTGTTATTCCAGTCTAATGTGGTTTATTTCCTTTTTTAAAAAGCTGAGTAATTTTACTCATGTAAGCTTCCCATATTGCCAGCTACTAAGAATTAACTGACATGCCTTGAAGTGGTAAAGTATTAGAATTCTTATGTAAGTTGTCAATTGCCTTATGATTACTACTGTACATCAAATCTCGTGGTCAGATGTGAGGGCACTATTAATAACCAACAGTGGTCTAGTTTAGATAACAGTCTAATGGGGAAAAATCTCCCATTTTCCTTGTCTCTCTCTTTTATTTAAGAAAGTAAATCTTAATACTGCAGACTCAGGGTCATCCTAGGAATCAGTGTTACTTACTAAAGATTAATCATAGTGATATACAACTTGGACTTTCATTCCAAACTTGATGCTGATGGTAGTCTGCTCACAGTTGTCTTCTCTTGAAATTCCAGTATTATTGTGTTTCTGTAATATTTGTGGAAGAAAAAAAAATAGTAGTACCTTAAGATAGATTCTGAAGAAGAGTTTGCTACGATGAAAGGTTTTGTTTCTTTGAGAATGTGGGGATGTATTTATTCATTAGTGGCAAAGACTTACCTGAATGATGCAAGGTATTCCGAAGACTGCTAATAGAAGTATTTGTTCTGTTGTATAGACTCTCCTATATCCACTTTAGGTCATATACCATGCTAAAGAATGGTTTTATTGAGGGTTTTTAAACATTTACCTCTTTTCTTTAGATCTTCTTAAAATTCAGCTTGTCATTGATCTGGATATACGGTCCAGGAGAGGGACAAATTAGTAAAGTAAAAGGGTTGGTTTTGTTTATTTTGTAAGGTGGCACAAGCTGTTTCTTTGTGTGACTTAAAAAAAAAAGTCATTGCTACTTACTAAGAAGTTTGAGCAATTAAATGTAATCTTTGGTGAACTGAATTTGGTATGATATTTTCCAAGTCCTGCTGTTAGAAAAGTGTTTCCACAATTTGTCCCACAGATACTTTTACCAAATAAATTGTTTAAATCACATAGCATTGACTACTTTGCGAACAGTAAGTGGTTTACAGAAGCCGCGTGTGGCAACACTTATAAGCTCATGAGCTGGTACAGGTTTTCTCAGATCTGCTTTTCCCTTGGTTAACATACAAAGTGTGCTAAGAGAGAGATTAAGTAATTTCCCTTGACTAAAGAATAGGGCTAGAACTCAGCAGGTAACTGAGTTCATTTCTGGGATCTTACCTACAGTTTATTTGACTGCCTCAGTTCCTTTCAGTGAAGATTAGCAGTTATCATTAGAGCTTTAAAAAACTATTCATACATGTTTACAATTTCATTTCTAAGAGTTCTTTGGATGTCAGTGGGTCTCACAGAAGCAGAGCAAGTACCTCCAGAAGGAGAGATCTTGTGGTGTGTAGCCTGGAATGTGCATGCTTTGATATGTTCACATGTAATAGCGTTTTCTGTGTCTACTTACCTTAGCAGTAGTTTGGTGAAAGCATATTTCTTTAGAGAAAACAGTAATAATTGGACTGCTGCAATGATTGATGTAGTCAAACACTTTGTGACAGCAGATTTGAGGACTCAGAGAAAACTGGTAAGTGTTCTGTCTTGAAGACAACTTCAAGTTAAAAGGGAATTAGTCTCTCCAGTCTTTCTATTCTTATGTCCTCAAAAGGGAAGTAAAATAAAGTGGCAAAGGTTGTGCATCAACTTTGACAGGTACAAAGATGTTGCTAAAAGTTCTGGCAGGAAACCTTTTTTTTCCCCTCAGGTATGTTGCTATTTTAGTCCTATAGTCAGGGCTGAAATATGCAAAGAGGAATGTTACTTTTTCAGAAATGGGTATTTCTGTGTATTTTTGTGGTATTCCTAGTTTAGGCAATTTCTCAATAAATATTTAGTTGAAAGCTTAAATATTTGTTTAGTAGACTGTTAAGATGGTATTAGTTAAGTGAAGGTATAAGTTGTGCATCAACTACAGTCAGAATAGCTAAGTTATACCTGAGAAATTTTAAATTAATTGGAAAAAACAAGCTTGTTTTGAAAATTTGATTTGCATGTTAAAAAGAGATGAATGTATATATACTATCCACACATTTTGTTGTTGTTGAGTGAGAAGAAACACGGCGACATTGACTAAGTTATGATTATGAAACTCTTTTCATAAGTATTGTGAAGAGTTGCTGAGTGTGGTAGTCCATCAGTCTCTTTCCACACAGGTGGCCCTTTTATCCAACTGCTCCTCCTTTTTCACACACTTGCTCCTTCTGAAAACACCTTTATCCCTCCCTTTATCCACATGTGATTCTTCCCCTAAGCCCAGGATGCTCTTCCCCTGCATCCTGTCATGTCTTCCGTGCCTTGAGGCAACCTCCTTCACTCTGCAGGGTGCCTTGGAGAGCCATCATGATGGGTTTCACACCTCAGCAGCAAAGCTGACTGATGGCCCTCTGGGATCCTTTGCCTGTATGGTGATGAGCCTTTTATCACATAACCTAACAAACACTGTCTTAGTTTAATGCAGTCTACAGTATGAGACTTCACTCTGTTATTCAAAATCCTGTTACCAAAACCATGTGAAATATCTCACATAACATACTGCTGTCCAAAATTATCTTTTCAGGTTTTTTTTAAACTTCATGATTTTAATTTAATTTTCTTTTACTTCAGTATGACAGTGCTAAGGATAGATCTACGAGATACTCGGTCCCAGTATGTTAACACTTTGCATGTCTTTGACTGAAGACTGCTTTTGTGCTTTGTTGATACTAACTTGGTACTTGAAATTATTGATTTTAAAAAATTATTGATTTAAACAAATTTGTACTATCACACTTTCAGACCTATAATAGCAGTATGATTCTAACACTTTCCATAGAATGCATGTATAAACTTTCTCTGGAAGAAAATGTAATGAAATCTCGTATTACAGAGAGCTGTCTTACAAGTGAGCACTTCTTAGTATTTATCTGTTATTCCTAAACTTGGTAATGAAGTGACATATGTCTAATTCCATATAGAAACTTTATCTAGTGAAAAGTTAGTGGAAAAAATCTTGAGAAAAAGCAGATGGTTGGTATAAATTTACTTAAAAAATATTCTTAACATTACAAAGTGGTAGTTGAGTGCATCACATTCTTATTGGTATTACACTAAGGAAGATAGATGTGTATCTTAAGCAAAGAACAGCACCAAGTACCACAGAAGGAAATATGAAAGCAGCTTAAAAAGCTGAATTTCTTTAAACAGCAGTGTTATCTGAATAACGCAAATATACAAACACAATATAGTGCTTAAAATAGACTGATGTAAACTTTTTTAGTTTATTTATTGGTATTACATTTTTTTGTGAAATATGAACACTGGCTTAAGCCAAGTTTGTGTTAATCAGAGATAATGTTGGTTATAGTTTCACTTACCAGTTCTTTTTTACACAGTGATAGAAATATGGCCTATGATTCTAATAATGTAGTCAGAATTTTCTGTAGTGTTTCCATTGTAGGTGATTAATACCTTAAATCCTTATGTTTGACTAATCTATATTTTAAGATTGAAGATGCTATTATATAGTGGTATTAATTTTCTAAATTTTATTCTTAGAGTCATGCTTACAGTGAATCTCATAGTTCAAAGAAGAAAGCTCTTTATTCTCATAAAGACTTACTGGTTAGTTTTCTACTATAATATTTATTTTAAATATACATACTGTAAGGAATTACATACTAATACAGTTATGAATAAATTTATTAGCTTGCTGATATATGCATAAATGTTTTCAGGGGAAAAAAGTAACCTGTAGTATTGACCAAATTCTGACCTGAAGTTAAGTGTTTGAAACTGTGCTCGTGGCAGTGGAACCCATGAATGGAATCAGCTCTGTAGAAATCATGTTCTGTTGGAGGCCTCTGAAAGGCTCTTTGAAATATTTAACAGTGGCACTTCTCTGCATTAAAGTTTATTCAGTCAGGATGGAGATACTTTTTCTGTTATTTACACTTATCTCATTTAGAGATATTTTAAATGAAGATGTAAAGCAGCTTGAATTTACCATAAATCTTGATGTTAACCCAGTGAACTGCCCAGAGAAAGGCATGTGAATTATTGTGATCTTCCAAAACCTATTCTAGAAAGCCCAGTGTTTAATATATGTAAATATAGTGCCAAGAAATGAAATATTTTAGAGGGTTTTGGCACTAATGTAATAGCAGGTGAATCGGATATTGTGAGAGTTAGAGCAGCAGCAGATACCTGTGTTGAGGCAAGGCTGAAACAATTTTTTCTTTACTTATGATTATTTGT
The DNA here is from genome assembly GCF_000695765.1 of Mesitornis unicolor. NCBI lineage: Eukaryota > Metazoa > Chordata > Aves > Mesitornithiformes > Mesitornithidae > Mesitornis > Mesitornis unicolor. Next base: position 24,343 of record NW_010205585.1, read on the forward strand.
ATTACAGCATTTCTTCGTACACTTTTGAGGTGCTATTCTCCTGTTTCCTCAGTTATTAAATAAATTAGTAATATGAATCTTTTCTGCCTCCTCTGGTCTATTGAGGTACAAAGTGCTGTTTTCTGAAAACAGTACTTCTTGTCACATCTTCATCTCTTTATATGCATATATCATCACATTTTTCCTCACATGTACATATATGTGCAATCTGTATAGGAAATGTAAAAAAAAACCAACAGAAATAAGGCTAAGTATAATTGCTAGTCTTTCAGCATGTGTGCTTGGTATAAAGAACAATGCTAGGGTACAGGCTAATACTGATCACAAACATCAAATCCCCTATTAAATTTTTAGGAATTTTTGTCCTGTTTCCTTAGATGCTCTAATTCAAACAGTATCTAATGAAAAAAAAGACCCAAGCAAATCATTATTAATTATTAGCAAGTTTTGTCAAATATATTTTTCATGTATTTTATGCTGCAATTGACAGGGTTTAGTTAAGCTTTTCAGAGTTTTCTTATTTATTAATGAGGAAAAAACCTCAAAATTATTTCCTCCTTTGGGTGGGCATGACATTAAAATACAGATAATGCTTATATACAGATTTTTTTATAAGTAGGCTTGGGGTCTTTTAGTGCTTGCTTCAGAAAGTTACATGGATTTTGAGTTAATCATAGGGACAATTTTTACAATGTTCTGTACAATGTTCTAAGCTTGGGAACATTTGGGCCATGTTGAGATAGAATTTTTATTTACAAGATGTACAGATGTGACCTTTTTCTCTTTTCTTTCTCCTCACCACAGAGTGGAATTTACTATGATCAAAGAAATTATAGCAGCCTTAGACATAGTAAACCAGTTTCTTCCAACCATACTCGGGTCTGTCTCCTCTTCCTATATTCTTTTTTTAATGTACATAAAATAAATATATTTGATTTTGCTTACTTATGTTGTAAAAAGAAAACTTCTCTTTCTTTCCTTCTCTAAGTTTGCAAATTATTACAGCTAATAGTAGCTACAGTTGTGTTCTGTGCTTTTATGGATTGCCTTTTATAGAATGAATGGATAACACAAGTTATTCTGTGTTCTGCATATGTGGGCTTTTAAATTTTACGTTGTTTCTATTTCATGATTACTGGATAATATAAAGAAAACAACTAGCAGCTGTGACACTTGTTTTTTCAAAGTCTTATTTTTTAAAACAATAACAAAGTCTTACAAGTGTAGCACTAATGCACTAGTGTACATCAGTGTACTAGTACCTGCAGTGATTGTCATGGTCAGGTTCAAATAAGTAGCTAGAGGAAATAGACATGTCTTTTCAAAACTAATTAATTTCTTATCGTTCTCTTCTACAAATTTGATAAAAATACTAGATTGCTGTAATTAATGTTTTAATGGTTTTCTTGGAATGTTTATCCACACTTTTCTTAGAGTTCCTGTCTATTATAGATTTAAAACTTAAGATTTCATTTTTTACAGCTTTGGGGGAATATAGAGAAATAGATTTAAAAAAAAATAATGTACACAGAAAAGGTGTTTCTGACTTTCTATTGTTCACACTACAGTCATCTTCTTTATGCAGTGATCCAGTGGCAACAACTAGGAGTTACACGGTTAGTACAATGTAAAATAATATCTTGCTTATGTTTAGATGTTTGAATAGACCACAGAAATATAATTTTGTACTTTTTTTCATAGGTGTCTCCTTCTGTAAACATTGGTTTGATAAGAAGTATCAGTTTGGTTCATAAGCACCATTTGCATGGTTGCCTTAAATTTGTATGGTATGGCCATGAGGCTTGACAGTATTACATGTGCATTTTTTCCATATTTTTAAATAAAGCTGCAGCTTGTGTGTGTGTCATTCTGTGGAGGTATTCAGTTTAATGTTTTTAACATGGTTAAATTGCCTCTTTAAAGTACTTTGGTAGTTACTGTTTTGCTGATCTTTTTACAGTCAAGTGTAAAGTCTGAGTACAACAATCATGTTGAAGAACACTGGGGTTAGAACAAGTTGATCCAAGCATACTAAATTAAATAACAACTGCATGTATAATACTAAAAAAAAAGTATTTAAAGCAATCAAACTGAGTGTTTAAATGGGAAAAATAATTGTCAGGAGATTACAGAAATCTGTGGAAAATACACTTTAAATACATTCAAAGAAGATGCCATATTTAAATTTAATAATAATGTGAAAGTGTTAAAAGGATGAAAACCTAATATTTACAAAATAAAAAGTAGCTAGAAGTTCCTTAAGAATGGCCAAGATAGCTCTACAAAATGTCATCTTAAAGACTGACATGCATGCCTGAAACTTTATGCCTTTTGCTGCATAGTAGTTCAAATCCAACTTATACTTCCATTTAGAGACACATTAAACCTATGTGGAAACTTTTCAAGTATTGTTATGTAGTATTTTTATGTAGTTAGTGAGGTCTTGTTCTATACTTGGATTGTAAACAGAGTTCATCTGCTTTTTTGGCTTTGTGCATATTCACAAGAAAACATGAGAGAAGAGTAGTGAGAGAACAAGACCATAATGACTGCTATTACATATAACTAATTTTTACCACAGATCTCTTGGTAGATAGGGGGAAGGCAGCATGAGACTATTTTTTTAAATTGTGTTTCCCAGAACTGCTTTTATTATAAATAGATATCAGCCTTGCACCTTAGAATGATAGGTTTCCATATAGGTTGGAAAAGACAAGATCAAGTCCAACTGTAACATTTTCTCCTTCAGAAAAACCTGCGTGGGTGAGCACCAAGTAAAACTGATAAATGTGTACAATATAGATTCAGTTCCCAGGGTGGATTAAAACATCTGAGGGCTTCAGAACAGTGAAAAACAAATTGCAATTTACATACTTAATTTAATTTTCTTCTGATAATAGTTAAGATTGATTTTTTTTAACTGTTTGTCTATTTTTCAAGACAGTTCTTAGTTTTATATTTAGAAATAGACATTCCTAATAGAAGGAGGAAATGCTGCTGGAAATGTAAAAAAATAAATGTTCGTCCTTTCAAAAAGTATAATGTTAAATGTAAAATGCACAGATGGGATAAGACAGAGTGCACTACAGTGCATAAGAATTACATTGTATAAAAGCATAGCATAACTATTTCTGAAACTATTATTGGTGTTTCAATCTCCCCTTCACAGGCATCTTTATGTGGTGACAGATTGCATAGCTCATATAGTTCTCGCACCGTAAGTGCTTTTAGTTGCTTCTTTCATTATCTTTGTTTCCTGGAGACAAAAATCTATGATAATTGTGAAAGTTTCCTTCATAACTTTTCTTTAGCCATCTGAATACAGTTATTCTTCAAGAGCAAGCTCAATTCGAAGTAGTCCTGCGGTGAGCATTCCTCTTGCATGATTTGCTGAATGCTTTGATACTAACATACAATGGTTTCACACTAGGGATCATTCTACTGACTCCACACAGACTCAATTCTTCAATGTCACATCAAAAAAGTCCCTTGTCAGAGATGTGATTTTTAGCAAGAAGTAAAGTTTTAGCAGTAGTGTAGAAAGTGTAGAAGCAATAAGGAATTTACTTTTGTAAACACCTTTTAAATGTTTGTCATGTGTATAATTGGAACCAGTTGTAAACTGGAGTACCACTTGATGTCATAGTTGGGCAGGCATATGAAACTTAGTACAATACGTGTGAAAAAGTCTTTTTGAGAAGAGGACTAATGCAAACTTTGTTGTATCATGCAGGAAGTAGCTAGCTGACTTTTATGGTGACCAGTATTCAAAACTGAGAGAAATCTGTTCCATCTGTATTGTTTTAAAAGGTCATTCCAAAGATGGCTTTTCGTGCTGCAAAGTGATTTTAAGTAGTTCTACTCTGTTTCTACCACATAGCAACTGACTTAATTTCACTGGTACAGCTGCTTATTTGTCATACTACCCAAAAAGTAGATCAGTGTTCTTATAATGGGTTGAATTGAAATACTCAGTCCTATTTTCATTTTTCACATATTCTTAATGTTACAGGGACTAAACAAATAAAAATAGGTTTGGCAGCAACTGGTTGCTTTTAACTAAACAGATGTCAGAGTGAATTTTTGAGGGTGTAGGAAAGAGGGCATTTTGCTATTGCTTTACAACATTCTAAAACCTAAAAGGTATTAACATCCCTCTCTAAAGTCTCTTGAACTGTGCAAATACTTGTCGCCTTAGTTTCTTTTAACATTGAGATTAATTTCTTCAAAGTATATACTTTATATGTATATAGAAAAAATACTATCAGATCTCAGTATGTATATCTGATACTAATAATGCCAAAGTACATTCACTTATGCCAGTGAATGTTTAATAGAGTTCAGACTATTTAAGGAAATTATTATGATGATAATCATGAAGCAAAAATGTTATTTATATATTAACTTTCACTTTCTACTGTTTCTATGGTTATTATTTTGGTTTCACTCTGGGTAGTGTATGGGAAGTCAGCTCAGTACTCACTGGAAGTTAAAAGAGCAAGTAGGAGAGAAGATGGAAGCAGTAGGAAGCACTGGTGAAAAACTGTATGGTGCATCTCCATCTTAAACTGTCAGTTTTGATAAATCCACTGAGAAAGATATTAAAAGTGCAAAAGGTATCGAAGGAGTAACAGTAAGGTTTATTAGACATCGACTTCTCAACAGCAAAGATAAGTTGGTTTTGAATGAAAAAGACTGCAGTGTTGTCATAGATCATATTTGTAGCCCTTGAGTTGTTCTTCTGCAGAATTCTGCTCAGCATCTTTGTACTTTGTGAATGGAAGTGAAATAAGAAAGTTTAGCCAGATTTCTGACTGAAAATTTATTTGTTGTTTAAAAAAATATTAAAAATGTAGATATAGTTACAATTGGAAAATTATTTGTCAGATAAGTAGAACATAACCTAGCAGAGCTAAAAAAAATAAATTGGTAGTTCTAAACATCTGTAATTTGAGACAGGTGTTAATCAGCAAATTGTTTTATTTGCCACATATGCATGTGACATCTCACTAGCTTTTAGCTGGAATAACATGAGGCTGCATCATTCATGTATAACACTTCTAATAAACCTACTCTTCTTGTTAAATACTGTTTAACATGCATAGTGTTTTCTCAGTTAAATATTTCACTTGAATTCCCACAGCGGTTGTAATGACTGTACTGTGGTTAGATCTATTTTGCCTTTTTTACCAGTCACGTGTAGCATTAGCATTTGTTCCTCTCCTTTTTAGGTGCCTGTCTGACATTGCTTTGGGGAGTAAGCTTGTCTTATATTGTAAGGTCTCTTAAAACTATGAATGAGGGGAAGCCCAGATCATACTTAGTAGTAGCAGTGTTGGGATTATGTTGATTTCCAAAAAGACAGCATTTGTAGAGAAAAACAGTAACTTTCATTTGTTAACTTGTAATTATATAGTCTGTTTTTATGATCTTTTTATGAAAAAAGGTAATTTTGTAGCTTGTGTTTGGCACTATATTAGTACTAAACCCTTTTGTATATCTGGTTGTGTTTTTTTTATGTTACTCCAAATAAGGAAAATGAAAAAAAAGTTGTTCATTGCTTTTAGCTGTAGATACTGTATAATGATAATAAACATGTGAAGAGAGTATTTAAAAACATGCATATGCTGATGAAAGTATTCATATCACTGTGGGACACATCTTATTCATGTAAACACATTTAAAATAGCAAAAACCTAGAAGAGTTATTAAGATTTTAAAACTGCTAAACTGTTAGAAAAGCAAGAATAAGTTGTAGTAATGGAGATTTAAGGTACAATATCCTGTTGTGGTGGGTTTTTTTAAAATAAGCTTTTGTTCATTCTGTGGTATCATCTTCATTCCTCTTTCACCCTTCTCCTTATTTTTTTTTTTGAAGTCCTCTGATTTTTCTGATCAAAGTGAAACTGCTGCTGACTATTTCAGTCGTTCCAACCGCAGAGGAAGCATTGTTTCTGATGCAGATGACGTCCAGGGCTTGAATAGTGTGAGTGTAATGCTTGTAATACTGTGGTAAATACAGCAGACTTCCTAACTATGGATTTTCTTTTCATACTCTGAAAGAGTAAATTCTGAACTGTACAAGCATTCATAGGTTTTTTGAGGGGTTGAGGCCATTTCTTTACTAAAAAAAGTCTGGAGTCTGATTTTCTTAAAACGCATGCTGCTTGATTTTAAAGAGAATTTTGCTTGTTGCTAGAAGAACATGACAAGTGTTAACACTTCACGTTTTTTGTGTGTCATAAGCTTAAGCATTTCTTAAATGTTGGGGGGTTTTCTTGTGAAAATCAACAATGTCTAGGTCATTTGTGTGTTTTTGGAATGCTACTACTTGGTTTAGTGCTAAAAATACATAATTGGTAGTGCATTTTAGTGTTCATTCATCCAGGATGAGATTTTGTGAGGATCCATTTCTGGAGCACTCATTGTTGGCTACGCTTTGGCACTGAAACCCAAGTCAATAGAGCATGTTGGAGGAAAATTATGATTGTTTTCTTGTGCATGCGTTTAGTTTGAACCTCATTTACAACAAACCTAGCTGCCGCCTTTTTATTGTTGCTATAAGTTCTAGAAGGTCTTGTTACCTCCAGTAAAAGTTGTTTAATAGTGGAAAAAAATAAGGAAATTTCTGTTCTTAGGCTTATCTTTGAAGTAACAGTTGGGGTTAGCACATGCAGTAGGAGGAGAAGCTGAGAGACCTGGGCATATTTAGTTGGGTAGAGGGGATGCTACATGGTGATCAGCAACCTTGCACTGCAGCTTAGCAGGTTGAGATGAGCCCCTGCAAGAAGCTCCGGAAGGAGGTTAGTGTTGCGCTCCCAGGTTCCAGCAAGGCTGGAGAACCTCCATCCTCAGGAGGTGGTGAGACTTGGCGAGGTAAGGCCACAGCTAACCTGGGATGCTGGCAGCAGCTCTACTTCACATGGGAGGCTGGACTAGTCGACTGCTGGAGTACCCTTACAACCATGGTTTCCGTGATTTGGCATTTAGATGATTAAATACTCTTACAGTGTGATGTTACTTGTATTGTAATAATGCGTGATATTTATTGTCTGTACGTGCTCAAATCATGACAGAAACCAATCATTTATCTAGTTTAAATTTTAGCTTTTTTTTCCCTCCCTCTCTAATAAACTTGCTTTTCTGAAATTAATGCTCTGCTAAAAGAAAACTTGGAGGCTGAGACTGTAGTTATGCTACCTTCTCAGTTGTTTCTATTGTAATAATCATTATTATGTATTAGATTCCAAAATTGCATTTTTAAGTTATTCTAAATGGATACTTCACATCAACTGCATTCTTATCATCATATACCTTTACAGCAGTGACAAATATTTGCAATTTACTGTTTAAAAAAATCATTGGAGATTGTGAATTTGCCATGGAAGTGCAATATTGCTTCTGTGGAAACTATAATAGAAGGTAAAAAAGAAAGATCTCATAAAGTAACATTTGTTTCTACTGTGCTTGTAGCAGACTTACACATTTCTTCTCCACAGTCTGGGAGAAAACTAGGTGTTTCTGGAGAAGCCAGATATTTGACATACAATACTCAGTGCATCATACTTGTTTTAGGAAATATATTAAATTAGCATGTTAATGTTTTCATTTAATCCCACCTATTTTGATTCATAGAAATGTAGAAAATGGAAATCTACAAAATGAGTTTGCAAATCAGTTTCCCAAATAAGAAATAAGGGGGTTGTAGCTCTTTTGCTTAGGCTCCAGTACATCAAATATGAACTGAAATTATTTTGTAGCTTGCTATTAATTAGTGCACTTTAGGTATGGGCTTTAACCTGAATTGGTTTTGTCTTGATGTAATTGCAGGCTTCACTAAAGAGATTGAAGGAACAAATGTGTTTTCTAATAACTAGGACGCTCAGACTGGTGTCACTGATTGTCTGAAGTGCACTTACATGAAGCTTCATTTTCACTAAGTGTTGCAGTCACTACCCTGTTGAAATTTTAAATAGTGAAATAGGTTTTGTTGTTCAGTGCTTTAATATTGCTAGTGACTTTTTAAAAACTTTTAAAACTTTAAAAGTTTCTGGCTTGTTTTTACAGGCATTCATTGATTTTGCAATTGAGGTAAAAACTACTTTTTCAGGCTGAGTATTTTTTCTGTCTTGATCTATGCTAAGTTCTGGAAATTCTTAAATTTTTTTCACCACTTCATTTTTTCATTCTTAAATATTTCTTAGTATCTTGGAACAGAGGATGGTGATTCAGTAGTCTTTCATTGTAGAAGGTGTATCGTGATAACTTCCTTTTGTCTTTCAGCTGGAAGAAAAGAGCGAAAAATCACTTTCAGAAATATTTTCAAGGGTAAGTGTGTTTAATTTAAAAATAGTTGAAAGTCAGTGTTCGTCCATAAACTTACAATTATTAAAAGTATAAATGCTACGTGGTTTTAGCAGAGAGCATTTTAGTCATTTTTAAGACCTTGCGAACATATTTTTACACTTTTTTTTAACCTACAAAAGTAATGCTTTGCATCTTTTATTTACTAATGAAATAAATTTATTTTTGGTTTATTTTTAGCAAGTATTCATTTATTATAGAATTTCTTTTGTTTAGCAGGAAAGGTTGAATTTTAACAGGTCAGGGCTATGTCATATAGTCATATGCTAGATTCCACTGAAGACTTTCTTCTGATTTGTGGGTGGTAGAAATTCTTTTTAGAAATATTTTAATTTTCTACAGTTTTTCAGCACTAACAACCTCCTTATAAAAGTCTTCTGAATAGAAGACTCAAAACTGTAGTGTTATGATAACTGATAAGTCATCAGAGAGAAACCAGCATTTCACCAAGAAATGTAAATACTGGAAAATAATAATTTGAAAATACTGTCTATAACCTAATATTAAGAAACAGTAAAACCAGGAGAGAAGTGTTCTGTGGCTGTGAAGCCATTTATAAAGGGTAATGTCAAGTATACCAGAAATGACAGTATGATTTCTGATAGTGTTTTTCCTTTAAGCCATCATCTCGCAATTCAATAAGCGCAACTCCTCTGAGTGGCAACTCATCTAGGAGAGGAAGTGGAGACACAAGCAGTTTGGTGGATCCTGATGCCTCCCTCAGTGAATTACGGGTAAACTGCATTTTTAGAAAATTTGGAACTAGTTTAAAATTGTATTTGTGGTTAGGAGAATTTTTTTCTTTGCTACAGAACTTCTGGTTAATTACTAGCAAGATAACGTTATTTTTCATCACTGTAGATTTCTGTATTTATCTTGATAATTTTATTTGTTGGGTTGATATATATTTATATATATATTAGCTTACATTAAAATAAGACTGTTTATGTCAAATTTGAAACAATTCTGTCCTATTTGAGATGTCTTTGATTTAGGGATAGATACAGAATCCTAATTTCCATAGAATTGTTGTGAATTAATTATTTCTGTGAATTATTGCAGGCTTTGGCATTTGACAGAAATGCCTGTAAACCTTTTCATGCTTTTTTTGACTATAAATTATTTCCCCAAACTTCTTATGCAGTGGTTCATTCCTATGTCCTGCAGGATATCTATGATCTTAAGGACCAGATACACGATGTAGAAGGGAGATACATGCAGGGACTTAAAGAACTAAAGGTATCAGGGCTCCTCCCAAGCATGCATTCTGTATGGGTATTTTTGGGTAATCAAGATACCACTGGTTCAACTAACTACATAAGGCTTTACTAACACATTTTACAATTTCTTTAAAGCATGTATTTAACTTTTAATGCTCAGAGAGCATCAGCTTAAAGTTGTCATGTGAGTAAATTATTAAGATATAATTTAAATGCATATGAGATGGTATATGTTCATTATTTGGTTTCTGTTTAAAATTGTATTAAACGTTCATATTTTTAGCAAGTGTTTTCTGGCAACATAATGAGAGGTTCAATTTATATTTTTCAGAGTTTTGCTAGCAAATAAATGGATATTCAAAATAATTACTGTGTACTGAATGGGGAAGAAAGAAATGGGATATAGTTATGACAAAGAACTTAAGAAATTAAGAATTAGTCTCCCAGGTTTCAGAAATTTCTATCTTATAAAGCAAAATTAAAGTAATAATTTTGAAAGATGTGCTGAAATGAATCTGGGTAGGCATATTGCTTGCAGAAGAATATTAATTTGGTTTTAATCTTTTGCCATTATTAAAGATTTTTTTTTTTAATGCTTATAGTTTGCATTCCCAGTACCTTAGTCTAAATTATAGATTGGTATTTTCAGTATTAGGCTAATGAGATTTGTTTGTATTTTCACTTGTTCAGTATGTATGCTTTTCTTTTGTAAGTTTTCACACAACTAACAGTTTGCAGTTAAAGTATGATTATTTTTCCCCCTTCTGTATTGAAGGGAAACTGAATACAGCAAATGATGTGGCTTAAATCTTTTTTCAGGATATTTGTTCTGTTGTCTTCTCCGTTACCTAATTGTGAACAGTTTCATGTAAAAGTAGAGATCTTCCTATATTTGTTCTATATCCATTTGTTCTAGACTGAATTTAGTGAATGCTGCTTGTACTGGAGCATGTAACAATGAAATGTTTAACAGCTTCCTTGAATTTCCTTGATTTAACAATGTATGAGATGGCATAGTACAGAGAAAATATGTAACTTGAGCTGTTCAGTGTAGCAAAAATATTTTCTCTTTAGAGGATAAGTAACTTTGTATCTGATAGCCATATGCTCAGGTGAAATACATAGTGTTTTAATTGTATTGCTATATGAGTATTAAAAGGACTTTAATGAGCAGTAGATTACAAGATTATTAGACGTAGCTATGATAGTACTACTTTTGAATAAAACGTGACATTGCTTCACATTTCCAGAATGGATCTAACTCTCACTTTTGCATGTTTGCCAGCATATCATGACTACTGTTCTGAATCACAACTAATGCGCTATCACTTATTGTAATCCATTACAGTTACCAAAGAGCACACTCGTGCAATAGACAGTAAGATCTTGTATGCTTGGCTTACAAAATTGAATTGCATTTTGTACTATTGTTAATACTGAATAATAGTTACTAAGTTAATTTGCCTCTCGTAGAGAGTCTTTCAGGAACTCTTTTTTCTAATTGGGAAGATATTGCCTTTTTCTCAACTTGTGCTTTAGCAGTTTTGTCTTGTGTACATTAGAAGAGTTACTAGGATCCCTGCTTTTATACCTCTTAAGAGTTTTTTTCAGTGTTTGAGTAACAGTGAATTGTAATCACACTACCTTTGTATCTCTTTAGTTGCCCATCTCTTGTCCTTCTAAGAGTGTGGTTTTTACCTGACTACAGATCTGTTGTGTGTCAGCAGAATTAACTCTAATGTGGATAGTTCTGATTTAGTTAGTTCTTCAGATCTTCTCATGTCTCAGTTTGATTCTGTTTTGTTGATTCTTTCTATATTCCCTTGTATCAACTAGAAAGGAATCCTTTTTCTTTCCTCAGAATTTTTCTTTTATACAGTTAACAGAGCACTCTCTTCGTGTCTGTTTGATTTAATCATCCTGTTCTACCCAAGCACGCTAATTTGCATAGCCCTTTGGCTTTACTGATAGAATTCTGGGTTGTATTTCTTTACAGCTTTAGGTTACGTGCAGAACTTTATTATCCAGTTTCATTCCAGCTTATTCACACTGTTTCATCTTTTGGCCTCATTCAAGCATTTCAGAAATTATTCCAAACCCATATTATTTCTCACCAAACTGGAAGACATTGGAAACTACATGGAGTTCTTGAACCATAGGGAACATGTGTAGTACTTTATACTCAAAAAGAAGGAACAGTTCCAAAGAAGCCTTAGCAATGTTTCAGGTTTTTTTTAACTAGTCAGAGACTCTTGGCCATAGCTTGTTTTCTTTTTTTTGGAAGCAATTCTTACTCTTCTGTCTCAAAATCAATTTCTTGCTCTTCACTAACTGCAGATCTTTTCCCCCCAGAAACTTGTTGATTGATGACACTTTTAATCCATTTTTTAAGCCCAAATCTAGTCTCCTCTTTAAGGCTGGAGCCCTGGAGGAGATGGCATAGAATAAGAGGCTGAGATGGCTGGATTTTATAAGTCTTGAGGGGGGTGGATGGGCAGTATCATTGCTGTTTTCAGCTGCCTAACAGGAAGCTGTCGAGAAGACAGGGCAGGCTCCTTTCCGAGGTGCAGAGTGGCAGGGCAAGATGCAAGACACAAATTGCATCCTAAGAGCAGAAAATCCAATTACACCTCAAGAAAAAGACTTCACAAGGAAGGCAGTCAAATGCTGGAACAGGTCATCCATCCAGGTTCTGCAGTCTACATCCCCGGAGATACTTAAAATGAAGTGGAGATAAGCTGAGAGCAGCCTGATTGGGGTTGGCCCTGTTTAATTAGGAGATTGGATCAGATGGCAACCAAAGATCTCTGCCAACCTAAATTACTATATGACTCCACACACCATGCTTGCAGAAACAACTGGAATATTTTCCTAGTTGTACTTTTTGTTAAAATTTGTATCTCCCCATGAAAGGACTATAGCATTCATTTTAGTCTGAGTATTTTCCTTTTTTGCTTTAAATTGAGTTACTCTTTGAAAGACTTTGGAAGGTTTACTGTCTCTGACATTTTCTTTTACCACTCTTTACAAGATTTTTCATGTTTACACCATCATAATGTTTTTTTGTGGTTTTAATATTAAGAATTACTTGAATGCACTTACATGTGTTTTTAATTTTCCAATATTTTCTTCTCTGTTAACCTGAATCTTCTTTGCTCTTTGCTATTTACTGCTTCCCAGATGATAATGGTATCTTTCTTGTATTTTCACTACTTATACTTTCTTGTCTTTTCTGATCTCTAGTCTATCAGGATATGCCTTAAGTTATTCTTTCTGAAGTTTTTAAAATACTGTAGTTCTCCAGCACAGAATTCAGTGGATGGAACAGTGAGGTTTAGATACCTCATGATAAAATTATGAAAGACAAAATATATACTTTAAGAACAACTTGCTCAAAATTGAGATTTACACTATGTAATAGCATTTGGGGGTTAGGCTTTTTTGGTTTTCTTAGGAAGCTTAGATTGTTACTACCTTTTACCTTAATATTTTAGTCCTTAGTCATACTGTCCTGTTTTCTGAAAAAAACCAAGCTTGGTGCCCTTCCTGTGCTAGTACTTCTACTGTCATAATACAAATAATTAAAAGGAAGTTTTGCTACTTACACCTTCAAGGAACAGGTTACATGAAATACTAGGGGATTTTTAGTAGGGCACAGATCTGCTTTGGAAAGGCAACAGTTCTTTATCAATTCTAAAATTAGGAGTCTGTGAAACTAAATTTTTGTATTTTTAAAAGAATGCATATTGAAATCATTGCATGCTTACAAGTGCCTGGAGTGACAGTTATTCTACTACTTGAATAGTTGACACTTATTACAGTACTGTGAAAAAAATAATAGGATAAAATAATTTTGGCAAATGTGAGAGAATTGCATAAGAGGGTATATGACAAGGCATATATGCACCTTCAGGTAGAGAATTAAGCATGCAAATCTTTACATGCTTTTTTTTAATCTTAGTAACACATAAAGACAAAATGTCTGCTTAAACAGAGAATCATTACTGAAAAAATGTGACTACCTTAAAACTTTGAATCTGAGGTAACAGAGCAGTAGTTAAATAATAAGCATTAAGTTAAAGCTACTCTTAGAAGTATTTCTGGGATCTTTTTTAGTCGTTTAATTGTCTGAGTTCTCTGTCAGATTTGTTGCCTCACTCTGAAGTGTTTTCTCATGCATGCACTGAAAACACAATAAAGCCATGATATTAATTACTTTATCACTGCAAGTGAAGTTGTGAAGTTGGCAAAGTAGAAAACACAAGTGGAATATTATCTTGTAATTTTCATACTTTTTTAATGATAACTTTTTAATGCTGTGTGTGACTAAACCTGAATAATGGAAATCGAAGTGTGACTTAGTATCTCTAAAGACATTAATATAATTCAGAAACTAAAATGTTTGCATAATTTTATTTTATAACAGATAGCACTCTTCAGCATTATGGTGATATTTTAACATTTTAACAATGCATCACAAAATTAGACTAATGTAAGCCTTTCCACTATCTATAGGATTCACTAGCTGAAGTTGAAGAGAAGTACAAGAAAGCTATGGTTTCCAATGCTCAATTAGACAATGAGAAAAACAACTTGGTTTATCAAGTGGATACTCTAAAGGATGTCATTGAGGAAAAGGAAGAACAGATAGCAGAGTTCTCTAGGGAGAATGAAGAGAAGACAAAGGTACTGATTTTTAAGACTTTTTCTAATTATAAACCATAGAAACTGGGACTTAGTAAGAACAGCTGAAAACTTTCAGATCAGTAGAAAAGTCTATTGCAGTGGCCAGAGATGTTTTGAGTATTGTGTTGGGTTTTATTTTAAAAATGAAACAAAACAAAAACCAAGTACACCCAACCCCCCCCACTCACAACTTCCAAAAAACCACCCAAACAATCCCTAAAACATTCCCTTCCCTTCCCCACCACTCCTCCCTGGAAAAAAGTTACTAATGCAATACCCTAAAGATAAAATATACACTTGAATCAAACAGGACATGTTCAGTCTTAGTTTCTTAGAAAGGGATGATCTATGTGGCACCTTTTTCTAGCAATATTTAAATAAATTCAGTATCTGAGCTTTTCTCATTTATGCCTTTATGGCATATTTTCTCTCTAAATTTTATTTAATAAAATTTCCTCTGTAGTAAGTCTCTGGAGAACTTACCTAAAGCACTGATTCTGTGATTTTTAGCCACTTGTTAGATAGAATTTCTCAAATTGTTGCCATAATTTCTTAGATAATGTTATGTGAGGTGACATTACTAACTTTTAAAAACTTTACATTGAAAATGAGTGTCAAACCCAAAATAAATAAAAATAAATCTTGAATTTATTAAATATAGGAATTGGAAAGACAGAAACACACCTGCAGCGTTCTGCAGCATATGCTGGATGAACTTAAAGAGGGCCTTCGACAGAGAGATGAATTGATAGAGGTATGTTCATACAAGATAGTGTATGATAGAACTCGTGCACATCAATATGATGTAAGATTTGAATGGGAACAGCTATCATACACAAAATGAACTTAAAAATTTTCTCACACCTTAAAGAAATTTATCTTATTTTAATGGGTAGAATTTAAGCTATCAATCTCTCAATTTTTAAAGTTTAAAATGTCTCTGCAGGGCTTTCAAATGTGTTACATCTTGTAAAATCCTTAATTCCTGTGAGAATCTTGGCTCTGTCATGCATGTTTCTTGTATCTTTCCTTCATTGTGAGGGGAGAACTAATGTTTGTATGGCCAAAATTTTTTTGCATATCTGGAAGTTCTGATGCATGGACAATACCAAATATTATACTTTGCCTTGCCCAAAAGTTTCAATTTAAGTTATTTCATATTTCTGTGAGCGTCAACCACTGAGTTTTGCAGTAGCAAGCATTTGTTTCCTTAGCAATCAAGCATAAATATAGCAATACTGGTCAGCATGTTATTGGGTCATAAACTTGTTGCTGGGTGTGTGGTGTGTGTTCTTTTGTTTTCCCCTCTCATTTTTTTGTTTTCTGCCTCTGCATTTTATTTCCAGAAACAAATCTGCCCTAAAATCCCAGTACTGTTATTGGTCTTAATTTTAAAATGGTCCACAAAGCTATATACTGTCAACAGTATGCAGGTGTCAGTTTTCCACTGATTTTAGTCCTAGCACTGTAAGTCATAGTCAATTAGTATGTCATTTTCCCACTGCCTTTTGGTTTCAGTAAAAGTTGATGATCTTTAAATGTATGGCCCAAAGTTTCTAAAAGCTATATAATACTGCATTTCATTGATCAGTTTAATTCCCCATCAAGTTCTTGTGCTCTCCAGGCAGCAGTACAGAAACTTCAGAAGACTTCTGAAAAGTCCCAGATCTGTTATGATTACTGAGAAAAGAATGTTTCAGTTACTGGAGTTGATTAGACTTACTAGCAGAAGAAAAGGAGTAAGACAAGCCTATGTAGCACCATTTTGTGGCAGATAAATGCTGTGAAACAAAAAGCTTAGCAAATTCTGGTTGTAGCTCTGTTGCTTGTCCTGCATTCTCTTTGACTTCACTGCAATGCCGGGGAGGGGGGGAGCTTTATACTTTCTTCTTTCCTTCTTGTTTGTTGTTTTGTTTTGTTTTAAAGTACGTGAACCAAGATTATACAATAGATTTTTCTGGAGTGTTTGCTTTGGTAGACTGTAGCATATGTGTTGAATAGTCACCAAACACATGTAGTCCCTTCAAAGATTTGACCATATTGACCATTTATTTGAGTAACTTCTCCATCTATTAACACTAACAGAAAACCTAGCTAAAGCTATTTAGCTTTTTGCAGAATGACATTGTCTTCCATTCCCAGATGTAAAAATAAAGTTCACTCATTAGGAGGGCAAAAAAGTTATCTCTAGCGCTAAAAATTCTTTAGTCATCTTCAAACATAGTTATATGTTTGCAGTGCAAACAGCAAAATGAAGTCTTAGATTAAAAAATAGTACAACACTTAATATGTATTGATATAGTATCAGAAAGCAGTCAGCAGCTCTATTTCACTTGCTGGATGCTTGATTCAAACTTTCTTCTTTACACTTTCAAGAAGGTTTTCTATTTCGTAAAACATTAATAAAATCACTTATTAACATAAATGTTCACTTCCAAACAGGGCTTGAAGGTATCTGGAAACTATCACATGGTAGTTTTCCTAAAGAAAGGACATTATCCCCAGTCTGCAATGGGAAATGTTACTAAAGAAAAGTAGCACTAGCTGTGCTAAATTCTTCCATCAACATTAAGCGATTGAATAAAATTGATTACCATTCCCTTGCATGAATTCATAAGGGAAATATGACAGTACACTTAGTCATGCCCTTTTCCTTAAACTTCATGCTCGTAAACTCTTTGGCTGACATTTACTATTTAATTTCCTTTATCTATTTGAATGTTTGTTTGTTTTTTTTCCATTTCCTTATTTCTCTTTACTCTTTTATTATTCCCTCATACTATTTACTACAGGAGAATCAATGCATGCAGCAGAATGTAGACTCCATAACCAAAGAGATGTTTGATCTCCAGGAGACAATTAATTGGAAAGATAAAAAAATAGGGGTATGAAACAAATATGGGGGGAAAGGTATTTTTTATTTTAGAAGTAGATGGATGTCCCCCACCCCTAAGGAATGCTGTGTACTCCAAAGAAATGAAGGCCATTTCCAATTTAAATATTTTAAACATTTTGCAATCTTTCTCTTCTTTAGAAAATGAGCTCTACTTCATCTTGACTTGCTTAATGGTGAATAATACTAATGAAATTTAACATAATAAACTGTTCTGCATACATTTTTATAATTTTTTACAAAACATTTTTTACCTGTATTCAGGGCTCGAAAAAGTCATTGTTACTTTATTCTTAATAAATGTAAAAATGGCCTGGGTCCATATATTGATCCATGGTGACATAGCAATAATACAACTTTAAACATATTTGAAAAAAGCCCTGTTATACTGTCTCTTTTCAGTACATATTTATTTCAGTCCATATTGCAATCCTCTCTTCCGTCATAAAATAACATTTGAACACTTTTAAAGTTTTTTCTGAACATTCTTCTGAAAGTTTTTATACTTAATTAACCATATTCTTTCCATATTCTTTTCACCTTTGTGTACTAGACTATCCCAGTTTGTGCTTTTTCTTGTGCAACTACTTTTTTCTCTTTCAAATACATTGTCAGATTTTGTACAGAGCACATTTTCCTGCCATTTTCTGTGTTCTTGTAAACACCATAACAGAACTTTTGCTAATTTGTTTTTTTTTTTACCCTCTTGGAATTGAAATATCTTTGTTCTTAAAATGTAAAAATGCTGCTGTCTTTTCTTTCTCACTTACGTTATCTAAAAACTTTTACATATTTTTCTTAGCTCACAATTTTTGAATCTTTCCCCCCAGTACTGAGTAGTTCTGCTAACTTTTACTCTATTCCCACTTCAGAAGTCTCTGAGAGGCCTTACAAAGGAGTAGTTTATAACTAGAATTATAACCCAGTTTTACAATATGTGTAAGGCTGATACTGCTTTAGTGAGAGTAAGGGAGGGAAACAGAGCAGAGAGAGCATGGGTTTCACTTTTACACCCACCCTCTTCTATCGTCCTGTTTCTACAAAGTGGTTGAAATTTGCAGTTGTGTTTGGTCTTAAATTAGATCAATTTGAGAACACTGATCTATAATTTCCAAGTTATATTCCTGAAATGTACAGCTGTCTTACTGTTCGGTGGCTCCAAATTGTACACACATTGCCAATTTTAAATTAGCAGTGATGCGTCTGAGCTCGGTATAGGTTTAATAAAGGGTTTTGGAATATTTAGAAAATATAGCCCCAGGCAAATCTGCCTGCTGCTGAGTGATCAGATTTTAATCATATTAGTATGTTAAAACATGCCTCCAGAGTTTAGTTGTCCTGATTTTTATTCCCCACCCCATGACAGAAGAATTGCAGGAATAGATTTAGTACAGAATCCATGTCATGCATCATAGCCT
Organism: Mesitornis unicolor; assembly: GCF_000695765.1. Classification (NCBI taxonomy): domain Eukaryota; kingdom Metazoa; phylum Chordata; class Aves; order Mesitornithiformes; family Mesitornithidae; genus Mesitornis; species Mesitornis unicolor. The sequence continues at coordinate 42,924 of NW_010205585.1, forward strand.
CTAAGCATGCAAACAATAGCAGTTTTACTAAATTTTTTTCAACAGTAAGTAATGATTATTAATCTCTTCATAGGTAGAGATATATGGTTATATCAGTTCTTTCCCCATCAAAACTTTCTCATTTTCAACACTTGCACATAGAGAGTGAGGATAGGGTGTTTTAGGAAGGTCAGCAGCATTACAGGACACTGCCAAGCACACAGAGGATCTGCATCTGCAGTGTTAATCCAGGCCTTTGTAGACTCCATAACCAAAGAGATGTTTGATCTCCAGGAGATTATCCATTATCTCAAGTGGATGAGCCTACTCCCCCCTCTGTTTCTACTGCTGCTCTTCAGAAATGGCAAAGGTGTATGTATCTTTGAAGTGGAACACAAAATGACATAATGATGTTCTTCACACTGTTCATAAATGTAGTTACTGAGTTCTAGTATGTGTTAGAAGTCATAAGATGACTTTTTCTTTCCTTAAACTATGATGTGATAGCTAATGCTTTCACAACATGTTGAATTGCCTATATTTTAAATGTTGCATTTACATACTAATAAATCAAGTACAATGGCACTTCTCATTTTTTTCTGTTGAAATTAAGAGAGTAATTTATTAAAACATTGCTGTAGTATACGGATTCTAGATAATTATTTAAATTCAGCATACTGCAATTATGTGGAGCAATTAAAATACAAAGGTATACACCTTCATTTCTTTCTTGGTATCAGTCCATTCCTAAACATTCATGCATGACACAAGGTTTAGTTGGATAATTTTCTTGGCAAGTGTGTGTACGCTTTTGCAGTTGCTGTATGGTCAGGATTATCTGTAATGCATTCAATATCTAATTTGAATGGAATGCTGGGATGCTGCCCAGTCAAGTGAAAATGTCTGATTAACTGCCAGGTAAAAGCTTCAGCATAGGTAGGCAAGTCCATCTATGTCCATACTGCGCTTTTAGCTGTGATCCTTTCTTGTGCTAAAATAGTGCTACTAGTGTTTGCTGCATTTTTTTGTCCCTCTAAAACTGGTTGTTTTGGTTTTAGTAAAGAGTGATTGTAATACTTAAACAAGGAGTAAATTAGTATTTGTAGGTGGATGACAGGCTTACATATCCAAGGTCTTTTATGAGGTAAGACTTCTATAGCCTATATAAGGTAGAGAAATTAGTTCAATGAATGTAACATTTTAGGATCTTTTGCCAGTTGAGTTCCAGCAAATGTTATTTCTGGCCACAGAGTGCCTGTATTAAGAAGACTTGCTTACTCTTTTGGCATTCAATTTAGTTTATCACAGTCTACCAAAACCAGAATTGACTAAATAGAAATCTATCATAGACTTTACTAAGACTGGCCCAGGAAGATAGTATGTCATGAGAAACATGCAGCAATGAGGCTAGATATGTGACTTATGAAAGGTAGTTGTCAGAGGTATATGTTTATGTGTGTGTGTATATATATATATATATATGTATGTATGTGTGTGTGTGTATGTGTGTATATATATATATGTATATATATTAAATGCCCCTTTTAATTTCTTTACTTTTATTGAGCTCTTTGTGTAACTTGTGGAAAATCTCTCTGCTGTCTGTTATATACTTTTTCTCTGTGCCATTCTTTTTCTTGCTATCTGCCTGAACCCAGGCCCTAGAAAGACAGAAATATTACTATGACTGCATTAAGAATGAGCGAGATGAGCTCAGAGAGGAGTTGGCTGACCTGAAGGAAACAATGAAGAGAGGAGAGGTATGTTGGTAGTAGTTGCTTTACAGTAACAGAAATCCAGGAATGGAGCATGAAATCAAGGTCAATGAGAAAGAGGAAGAATGGTTACTACTGTTGTGTAGTCTCAAAACCTGACCACAGGGTAGGACAAACAGCTCATTTTGTTGTAACTGTTTAACAAATGAACTGTTCAACTTGAAAAGCGTTGTAAAAACTTTTCTGTCCGATTATATTTTAGCACTGCACTTGTATAAGTAGGTTTTTTCTTTTTGTATTTTTAGAAACATGGATTAGTTATAATTCCAGATGGCACACCAAACGGTGATGTAAACCACGAATCAGTGGTTGGTGCAATAACAGTTGTATCACAGGAAGCTGCTCAAGTTTTGGAATCTGCAGGAGAAGGACCACTAGGTAAAAATATCCTAACATACTTTATAGAGTGTTTCAAGTCTTTGTTTGCTTTCTGTTTACAACTGGTTGGGATTTACAGCCCAGAAAGATACCTGTGATGCTTCTGGAATACACTCTTACAAAAATTTTAAGGTTGTGATTATTTATGGCTTTTTATGCTGAGTAGAAAGACAGATGTATCTTTTAGGGGGGGCGGGGGGGAAGGCATTTGCTTGGATCTTTGTAACTGAGATCTCTTGTCCAGTTTGTTTTATTGCTGTTACAAAATATCTTGCCTAAACATGTAGTCTTTGGTATTAGTATGTTTTCCATTGTGCTTTGTGAAAACAAATCTTTAAAACTTTGTATAATCAAAGAACTTCCATTATTGAAAACAATGCATTGCATATTCTTTGCCCTTGAAATATTTCTGCCTTTATTAGTTTAAAGCAAGTGCAATCTTTTGTCACATTAGAAAATAATTTATAAAAACATTCAGATAAGGACACAGACAACAGAGAGCTGCAGATTTTGTGGGCTTTTATTTTAACTTGCTTTTATGGTTAGGTTGAATGAGTTACTGTAGGCATAGTCAACCCACTGTAAAATTGTGTTAACATGCAAAGAAAAATCTCTATATGCTTACATTATACTTGTAATATATAATATATAATAGTTACATGTTTTTGTTTTGTCAGAGATTAGACTTGATATGTATTTCCGCTGTGGCTCCATCATGTAAAATACAGATATTTTAATGCTTTGTTACTGTCAGTTACAATTTCCAATGAAGCTGCTCTAATCTTGGCACAGTATTGCTTGACAGACTTTTTTTTGGTAACCATTACTGATGCTTTGACTGATCAGAGATATTAAAACATTTCTGTGGGTTGTACTCCAAGTACTTTTTTTGACGTTTGAGAACAGTTTTTACAAACTTTCTAAGCATATGGGAAGGCTTAGTGCCTTCCCTGAAGACAGCAGTCTTTAAGAATAAGACAAGGAAAGACTATAGAATCAGGAGAAAATTTTGTTGGAAATGGCTGTTCTAGATATTGGGACAAAAATGCAGTTTATTATTTTAAAAAATCCTCAGTTGTTAATTTACTTTGAAAAATGACAAATGTTTAGAGATCTTGCTTTTAAAATTGTTATAGTAATAAAGAGTGTGAATTAAATATTTTTCCTTTTTTGCTGCTGTTAACCGAAGGCTGGTATATTTTTATTAGTGAGATCCCAGTTTTTATGATCCCCATGCTTTTTTTTTATGCTATTAGCTTTAAGTTTGAAGAGCATTTTAATTTGAAAACTAACAAAATGTTATGAAAAATGTTTAGTTACAGATTTCTCTGGTTTTTAATTGTAGTTTTTGGTTTTAGATGTCCGGCTACGAAAACTGGCTGGAGAAAAGGAGGCATTATTGTCCCAGGTAAAATAAGCTATTCTTTTCAGAAAGAAACCTTTGTATATTCTTTCGCAGACTATTAATATATTAGCAAAAAACCCACAAATATTAAGCACCAAAGATGCTTAATCAAACACTTAAGCACTAAGGCAAAATCACATACTCAACTTCTTGCCTGGCTGGCTACCTGGAATTATCTGTTCCTCTTAGTGTCCTTACTCGTGTGACTTTGATCTTGAGGGTAAAGAACCCTTATTTCAGTAACTGGCTTAGCTGAAATCTAACTTGCTGCTGGCTCTACCATTAGTGCACATACTTAGTAGTTTTGTGTTGTCTTATGTGGAAATTACAGTAATATTACATTCTTATAAGATCAAGCTGCTCTTTCTTCCAGATTGCTAAGTGGTACTACTTCTTTGATAATTTCAGTTACTCAAATGGAAAATTGATATTATCAAAGCAATTATATGTTAATGAAGTTCAGTATTGTGAAGGGAGGACTCAAGAAAAGATCACCACTTAACAATTGTTAAGAATACCATAGTTTTTTTGCTTGTAGTTGAACACGTTGCAAATTTAAAACCATGGTGTCAACATTTGGTTTTGCTGGGAATTTATCTTAATTTTAGTACAGATAATTGGTTTTATAATAAACTCTAAATTATAATAAATTCTAAATAAATTCTAGTACTGAGTTAAGGCTATTAAAATACATATATAAATACATATATGTGCATTTATTGCCATATAATTATAAAATATAACTCTTGTATCATGGAATTTTGCAAGTATAACTCAGTTACCACTCATCGGTAAGGTAATATTTTGGTAAGAAAGACAAAAAAAAGTGGCTTCTACTTCTTGCAGAAATTTCACACATAGAGGACATAGCTGAGGGATCTGTTTCTTGACTACTGGAAAAATCCCAAGACAGCTACTGTAGCATAAAGTGGAACCGTTTAAGACTAATGTGCACTACAGACTTGCCTAGGACCGTTGCTTCCTGATGAAGTAAAAGAGAGGACCCCAAAAAAATCTGTAATTATTTTTTTCCGTAAACTCACAAGGATAAGTATTTAGAGTGTAAAAGGTATGCTGTAGAAGAAAGACACAAACAAGAGTTTAATGCCACCTCCTCTGGAAAAGCAGCTCTGTTAAAATTCCTGGGTGCCTCTGCACTGTGCAGAGACACCTGTGGCACTGACCAAACACGGTGGGTTTGGATTGTGCATTGGCAGGCACAGGGCACTCTCCCAGCAATAGGGGTGGGGGCTGCAGCCACAGACCTCAGGGACTGGCTTCTCTGTCTCCCCTGCACGGCTCTGCTACTCCCACTTACAGACCTGTCTCACCAGTGGCATCTCATGACTGCTCTGCCTTTGCCACATTGGATGTTTAGATAGACAGCTACTGAATCCCTGGGAGCCTCTTTTTCACAAGAGAACACTTCTTTTTTTCAGGTTAGACAACTGAAGATACAGTTGGAAGAAGAACGACAGAAATATTCTAAAAGTGATGGCATGAATCCAGATATAGGCTTAGAGAATGGTTCTGACTTGCAGCTAATTGAAATGCAAAGTAGGTATATGGCTACTATTCAAAGGTATTCTCAGTAGGGAGTGGGAACAGACTCTTCAACTTGTTTTTCTATGTTGATGTGCAATAGTATCATGAATGAATATATTGTTGAGCAGCTAGGTTTCTGGCAGTGTATCTTCTTGCAGGAAATTTCTTACTGCAGAGTAACTTAAAATCTGTCTCCTTCACTGTTGAATAACAGTGTTCTGGGAAGTGATTTTTCAGTTGGTGACCTTGCCTAGAATAGGTGCCGCTACTTCAACAATTTCATTTTTTAGATGACAGAATTTCAGCTGAGGTATTTTCTTAATATATTCTACCTGATTTTTTTATTTTGTTGGATCTTTGATACAGAAACTTATCAAGACTAAAAGACTATTATTCTCTGAAGCAAAACGTGAAAAATTAAAGTTTAATACAATATCCAGTGTTGCTTCATAGAAGCACCTAAGCTACCTTCCATTTCAAGCAAGCTATTTCTTTAGCTGAAAATTTTACTTGTTTGACAGATCATCATTTAATATGGTTGCAACAATGAACATAAACAGAACACTGAAAATGTCTGGGCTAAAATATAACACCAAAATAACTTGCAAAATTTCTTGGAGTTTGTCAGGCACATTCAAGTCTTGTGTTCTCTGTCATGCAAATGTTATTCCAGATGTATACACTAAATACTGCTGGTATTAAATCTATTGCGAGTTGACCCATTTTGCAGTATGTGGTGGTTATTCTTTTCTCTTTTTTGAGATGAGTTTAGCTGATCTAAATGTGTGTTTAAAAATGTTTCTCTCATTTATACATCTGAAACTTAATGCACACTTGTACAGAGACAGCAGTTGTGTTCTCTCAATAACAGGAAAATTATTTCCTTTTTCTTACACTAAGATGATTTGTGAAAGAACATTTACCTTCTTATAGTCCTGTATACAGACTTCTCAATAAAATGGTCTTTTAAATGAATTTTAAAAGAAACCTGCCAGTTTAGAGAATTGCTTTGAGTAATACATCCATGTTATTTTTTGTCTAGGAGATGCCAACAGACAAATTAGTGAATACAAATTTAAACTTTCGAAAGCTGAGCAAGATATAACTACATTGGAACAAAATGTAAGTGTATCTTCATATTTATTTTTATCATGAGACTTGTTCTGCAGACCATTACAATGCTTTTTTTCAACAAAAAAATATGAAAACCTATTTAATCATTTGATTTACTCTTTGTTCTGTAGTTTTAACAAAATGGCACTATATTTGTATTTTTTCCTATTTCCTGCAATTCATTAACTGTACGTAGTCTAACCGTAAGAGAAAATAATCTGGAGTTAATTTACTAAGGTATGGATGGTCTGTAAAGAGGAACGGATGTTACTATTTCAAGAAAATCCATTTATGTAGCATAATTATTTGTTAAAAAGTTATATAGACTGGAAGGTACAAAATCTACTCTCTGAAATTCAAGAGTTTGTTTATATATGTGTGTGCGTGTGTGTGTGTGTATATATATATGTATATATAAAAAATTTGTATCTCACGTAATTGGAAAGTATGAGTAAATCATTGTGAGTTACATGATATTATAGTTCAGCATCTCTGTAGATCACCTAAAATCACTTAATGGATTGGTCATATTTGGTCTCTTGCACAGCACCCCAGGGTATTAGCCTGCCCTATAGATTTGGGGGTAGCAGGGAACTATAAACATAACAATCCAGCACATGGGCTTTAACACCTGCAAATCACAACCAGGATTTGTCTTGAGGCCCCTCTTTACTGCTGAACTCTGTGCTTTAGTTTAAGGCATCTTGCATCATGTCCTAAAAAGTTAGTCTCCTTTTTATTTCACACCTTTTCTTATGGTCTCTGCTTTTCAGCTTTCTATCTTTATTTATTGTTTTCTTATCTTTTTGTCTATCTTTATCCCATGTGTTCCTCAATTCTTGATTTTTTTTAATCTTTTTTTTTTCATTTTTCCAAATCTTCTTTCTCTGCTTCTCAACTATGTCCTATGCTATGTTCCATTCTCTACAGTTTCCTATGACCCTTGCCAGATAGGGACAGTTAGTGTAGGGTATTCCAAGTTTCTGCCCACAATTTAGTTTGTTTTATTAGTTCTTTAAACACACTCTAATTAGGTCTGCTGCTAACACAGTTAAACCTCCTTTTTCCAGAGGGACATACTATGTATAATTCACAGGAGGCTTTGTGTTACAGTGGCTTTTCAGAAAGGGAAGGACAGCTGGTGGCAGGTGAGCTCAGGGTGGTACATCTGAGTAACTGTTACTTTTTTCTTGTTTGGGTTTGCAGATTGGGCGACTTGAGGGGCAGGTTGCAAGATACAAAAATGCAGCAGAAAATGCAGAAAAAGTAGAAGATGAACTCAAAGCTGAAAAGAGGAAGCTTCAGAGAGAGGTAATGGACTTGATCTCCTTTACAACTGGATGTTCCTTTCAGTCTTGAACTACTGTCTTTTGCCTTTAAGCTCTTTTTTGTAATCTTCAGTTACAGCTTGTAAGTGTTTTTTGAGGAGGCCTCAGAGTCTGTCAGTGTTGCATTCAGAAGATAACTGTAGCTCATAACAGTAATACTAAGTGCAATTCAATGTGGTACTTCCTTGAAAGGAAGGATATCAAGTTGTATTTTCTTCTAAATGTGATAATTTGTACTATTTTTAATTAATCCTTCCATAAAAAGTACTGGGGAGTCAAATGCTCCCTGTGTCAAGTGCCAGCCTGGGAAGTTTCCAGCATGCACCTCACTGTGGCTAGGAAGGATTGATCCTAGGAAGGATCAACTGAGCTGTTTACCGTGCTTGCTTCAGAGTTGCTGCATGACTAGTGTGATGCCTGCCATCCACAGGAATATATATCCATTAGCAAGTAACAATGGTGGAAAAGACTTTTACCTTTTATTTAGCATGTAATAGAAAGTTGCAGGCCCCCAGCCCTTTTGGAGGGGCTACATGTTTCCTGTTCCAGTTGCTTCCCAATTATTTTTTTCTAATAGTTGAATTACAGTTCAACTGACAACAATAATGAAAGTGTCATGACTTATGTGGCACTCTTGTAAGCAGGTAATACTTATATTTCTGTTTTAATTTTCTCTGTCAAAGCTTAAGATCAGCAGAAAGTCCAGGTAAACCTAAGTGATCATAACTTTTGCTTTCATTTTGTAGTTAAGAACAGCACTGGATAGGATAGAAGAGATGGAGATGACCAATAGCCACTTAATGAAAAGGCTGGAGAAGATGAAGGCAACTAGGACTGCGCTTTTATCTCAACAATGAAGTGGAAATGGAAAATAAAATGCACTGCTCCTTGAACAACTAGCCCCTAGCTTATTTTTAAATAAAGACTTTCATTGGCACAAACTATTTGAACACTGAGCTGTTCATTGGTGGTTAGTTTCATAAGTTACAAAAAGTATGCTGTTTAATTATGAGAATTAAATGTAGTTTGAATTTCCATGTGAATGACAGCAGTTTTTCTGTAGCATTTGATTCTAGAGTCAGAGCTGGAGCACAATGCTGTATGTTCGACTTAGTGATAGAAAATGTTTTTATAACTGTGGAAATCGAGTTTACTCACAGTCTCTATTGGCTGCTTTAATGATGCTTGATGCTCGAAGACAACTGCATGAATTCAAGACGACACTATTACTGTATTATAAACTAACAGATTTGCTCAAGACATCACACAGCACAAGTGCCTTTTATCTGGTGCAATTTAGACTTCATTGAGATAACCTTTGAAATCAGATAACATTTTATTTTAAGATACATTTGGGGTATTCACTAAACTTTATACATTTTGAAAATACATTTTTGTAAGATATTTAAATTTATAAGAAAAAAATAGACTGTATATAAAAATATGCTTTTTTGCATGAGCACATCTGAGTTCTAGGTAATTTTGTCAAATACTAGCCCCTGATACTCTTAGTATTAAGAGTGCAGGCTTAAAACCGTCTGTTGTACACCATCAAATGATGTCATCTGCTGCTTAAGTGTGAACTGAAATTTTAGTGTGGGAGAAAGGGGTGGGTGATAGGGCTAAGGAGATCATTAAATGGACACTTTACTGACCAAAACCAGATGTTTTGTGTTTTCTTGCAATACTGAGATACCAACAGGACAGCGCAAAATCTTTGCAGCAAATTCTGATCTCCGTAGTCTTAAAAAGCATCTTCTTTGGCTTTGAAATAGTGAGTTTGGGTTTTTTCTTTTTTTTTTTCCCCTGATTTCTTATCCGGGTCTGCTACTCTTTCTCAGTCTACAGTACTGCCATGGAGCAGGGGGGCAGTGCACAGAAAAAGTGCTTTCTGGAATGGTGTGGGTTTTGTCTGTAGCCTACTCTCTATGGAGCGTGAATGCTGTTAACAACTTCCACTCTTTCAAGCTGTCACACTGCAAGTGGGAAATAAGCAGCATCTGCAGTGGCAATTCTGAAGTATTTGAAGTAGTGCTGCCCCTGTGTTGGACTTTGTTTAAGGCTGGCAGGAACCCAACATACGATACAAGAGGAGCCTTTCTTTCAGCCTCATATCAGATGCTTTCCTGTTGCAAATTGCTACCCTGCAGGGATATTTCTTAAAGCAAGGCAGATTTCAGCATCCTTGCAATCCAGAGGGTTAGTGTTTCTGCTTGTACCAGAGCTGCTTTCCAAATAACAGCCATCTTTACAGTGCAAAACTAAAGCTTTGTCTTTTTCTGTTTGGATGCTAGATGCCTATTTGACTTGGAAAAGAGAATGCCAAGAAAGGTCTTTGCATGTAGCAGATCTCCATATGCCTACTCATTAAATAGAAGACAGTTGTAGTTTGGTGATCATATAGATCATTGTCTTGTGCTGTCAACTCATTGCATGCCATTGTGTACTAGCTCAGAAGAAACTATTAAGGTCTTGATTAGTTGTTAATGGTGTGTATTCTGAAGATAAACAGCTACTTTGGGGGTTTTCAGAGTGTTCACATGTGCAAAACTGCTGAAACCTTATTTGGCATATGGTGAGAAGCATCTCCTTTTGGTTCACTTCCTCTAAACTTCCTCCTGTTGGCACATCTTATGGCACATCTTATGGCACAAGGATTTCTGTGATTTCAATATTAAACCATGACAGATAAGGTGTTACTTAACTCAAAGTTACCAGCCAACTGGAAAAGTTTCTGGAGCACAGGTAAAGCATCAGTACATCCTTTCTAAAGATTAATAGTTTTTTTTAAAAGAGTTGCTTATTACAGAGTTCTCTTAGTATAGCCATTTTAGTTGTAGAGCTTCCCCAATTCTTGATAGCAGAAAATCACAACAAATTCAACAAAATACCCAGAACATGAGATTTCCAACATCTGGACTAACTGAATAATACTGGATTATGTGATCCAATATAACCCTTAAGGCAATTGAAAGAGCAAAGAGGAAACTGCCCTAGGAAGAATTAATTGCAAACCTTTCAACTTTTTCTGAAACAACTCTTACCAGGAGTAAGAATGTTCTATCAGATTCTTGTGAACTCCTGTATATGTGAGACAGAACCAAGTAAAACTAAAAAGCAGTAAATAAAACCAACGTGATTATCAAGCTTATCTCATTACTAAGTTTTCCTTACAAAACTGTTTCAGAATCATGCAATTCAACAAAAATTTTTGTAATTACAATATTATAGTTGACATTTGTTTGAAAATTACAGAGGAACTTTGTTTTTCAAGCTGTGATTTTTTTATGGTGCTATTAGTTATAATGCAAGCTAATGTTGCAAACTACTTAGAATGTATAGAAGGTCTGTGTGCTAGCAAGATACACTAAAGTTTTAAAAACAGTCCTCCAGTAAGGCTCATGCTGCTTAGTAGCTGCCTGTTCAGAGTTTGGCCCTTGACATTAAACTTTTTTGTCAAAAGCTCACTTAGCAGCACAGTGGGCTTATTGGCCACCTTTTTAACATTTTTTTTTCTCCTTAGCAGTCTAAGCAATCATATTTTGTTGGAATAACAGAATCTTGAGAAGCAAAATGCTTGCTTACTTTCGTGTGCTTGATTACTGATTTCTTCCTGGAGAGTCAGTATAATGGTGAAGTCAATAATTACTATTCTAGGAGTCTAGGTAGCAGTCATTTCCTTTCTGGTGTCATTTTTCTCAATTTCTGTGTTCAGTGTCTTCCTGTGGTCTCTTTCTGTAGTACGGAAGCAAAACCAAAGTATGTTTTGTTCTCCTATCACATAGGTAAAACATACCACAGCAGATGAGATGCTTGATCTATGTACTCTACATTAACACTGAAAATGCAGAATATTTCCCAAAGCTTCCAAGAAAAAACTTCTCTATTTTACTTCCTAGGCATAATTTGTTAGAAAAGGGTAGTCTGTAAGGGAATTTAAGACTTGCTGATGACAGCTGCATTCTGATCTTTAAGCACTGAGTCAATTGAGCTCTAAAGACAAAATGAAAAATATCATCACAAAATGTTGATATTTCTAAGGATTTTTTTCAGTATCATTTTTCTGTAATACTGAGGGTGGGTGGGAGAGAATTCTTTCAAAATATTTCTGCCTCTCTTAACAGCTCCTTGGAAGAGCTATACAAGATTACAGTGCTTTTATCTTTACTAGGGTAATGTCTACAAAATTCAATAATGCTTATCCTTCTATCCCTCACAAGAGAATAGAGATAGACGAGTGTGGTCTCACTAAAGTCCAAAGAGATCAGAAAAGTCTTTAAGCTGTGAAATAAATAGGTAGTATTGCATGACCTCAGGGAAGATGAGACTTGCTGAGAGGGCACCATCTCAGGCAACAAGTGTCTGCTCTCATGCAGATCCCCAGGCCTTGCTGTGTCCCCCTGAATATCAGCCATTTCAGCCAGGCTATTTTGTCTTCCATTTCAACATCCTGTGGCCTGCCTGCACCCTCTGGAGGTCCTGCATTGATCTTTGTTGTCCCTTCAGTGATGCCTGTACTTAGGGGGTGGTCACTAGCTGGAGAAATTTCTGCTCTGAGGAATCAGTGCAGACTAATTTAGACAAACAATAAATGAGGTTAAAAAAACCCATAGATTTAATTTAATTACATGAATCAGGTAACTTCAGAGATGCTTGGAAGGGGACAGAGAAGGTTGTTAGGGCCTCTTGCATGCAAGGTTATGCCCAATTACTGCTCACAAAAAGGTGAAAGCGGGCATAAGGATAATTGTAACATGGTGTAATACCAGTATTTTTGTCAAGGGCATGATTCTTAACACAGCAGAGTTTGTTTTGCTTGTCATTTGGGGACATCACATGCCAAAAAGCAGCCTCTGGGGTGCCTAATGGACTCGGCTTTTTCTACTAAACTCCATTGAGACGTGCGTAATGCATCTTC
>NW_010205585.1:55499-60399 GCF_000695765.1 Mesitornis unicolor
CGGCGTGGCAGCAGCGCGGGGACGGGCCGCGAGCGCGCCCCCAGTTCTATCGGTGGCGGGCGGTTGGAGCCGCTCGGCGCCAAGCCCCGCCTGGCGAGGGCGGTTTAGGCCGCACGGTGAGGGTGGCGCGGCCGGCCGGCCGGGGATTCCGGGCTAACCGCGCTTCCCTGCGGCTCCAGGCGCCTTCCTTCGCAGCACGTCGGCCGCTGCGGGTGGCACCGTTGTTGTTTGTGAAGGCAGGAGATGGCGAAGGCCTTGTGAAAGCCGTGCAGAAGGCAGGCCAACTTGAAAGAACGAATAAAAGAGAGAAACAAGCAATGGACAGGGCTGGGGAAAGCCTGCGAGCCATCCTCGTGCCGATAGCTCAAGTAAGTTGCTTTGATTGCCTGTGTGACAATTTGTCTGGTGCTCATTCTTAATTTCCTGTGTGTAATGAAGGAGAGTTCTCTTGGAGCCAGCAGATGTGTGCAACAACATCCAGCATCCAGGCCAACAACAGAGCTCTCGCTTTGGCTTTGCAGGAGGAGAAATGCAAAGTGGGAGAAGCCCGAGGTGCCTTTGTGTGTTTAAAGGGAAAGAATCAATGCCTGAAGCTTGAGATCTTTTATTTACAAAGACTGCTTCAGTCACAGCAAGTGGAGGCACCTGCTGAGGTATTTTGAAGACCGCCTTTGTCTTGCAGTAGTGGAGAGTGTCAGAATTGGCTCCAGATAAGCCCGAGGTCTCTTTCTGAACTTCGGTGACTCCTGACGTGTCAGTTAGCTGCGCAGGAGAGGTCTTGGGTTTCCTTCAGTTCTAGTAATTAGTATGTGCTAGTTCTTGCCTCTCCTCCTTCTGCGAGGAGAGTCAGTGCTCTGGACAGTCTGTGATGCCTGATTTACATACAGTTCTGTTTCCTCATAACATAGTTGTGAGATATGTATATGTGGAGCTCAAAACCACTGCCCCAATGTGGTTTGTGCTGTTCCTCCAATAGACAAGTGTGTCAGCCTTGTTTGGGCTCCCAACTTCAGAAGCTTTGGAAGTTAATGTAGTCAGTTGCTGGGGGGTTTGTGATGTGGTGGCATCCCACCTTCCTGTCTTTGGTGTGGACCTTTCCTTCCATTTGCCAGGGAGGCTTCTGTTTTCTGAGTTTTCCCCTCCAGGTACCTGCATTGCTTTCCCCCCCAGACATCGACACAATTTGCCTGTGGAGACAAAGGAGAGGGTTGGCTCCAAGCAGGACTGTTCTTAGGTTTTTCTTCTCTCCTGCTGCCAGTCATCTGAAGCTTTGCTCTTCTGGTGACTGTCAGTCTTGTTTCAGCTACTTAGTCACAGTGAAACCTTTCTTGTTGGCAGAATATGGGAAAACGTTTCCTTCAGTGCCTGTTGTCACTGGACAAGAGCATTGTGTGTAAGTAGTGCTGATTATTTTGTCTTGTCACTTCTCTTAAAGTTTTCTTACAGTGAAGGGGAGGGCAGATGTAATGCAACAGAAATAATCCCTTGTCGTAAAAGCAGTGTATTTTTCCCCTTCCTAGGGTAGCTCCACAACTTACCGTGGAATATGAAGAAATCCCTGATAGTTGGACGAAGGCCACAGCAGATGACAATAAGCCACCTGGCTGCATTTCAAAGGACTGCTGTGAATCTTCCAGTGCCAGTGCCATAAAGGAAGTAGACCTAGAGTGTGGTAAGGAAATCTAATGGGCATTCCTCCCTCTTGAACTAAGGAGGAGACCTGTGTGCCTATAACTGCATCATGAATACTCCTTTGCAGTAATAGTGAGATAATAGATGAGAACAGAGAAATTCTTTATAGTGTTAGCTGTGGTTGTACTAGCTGTGCTGAGAAGCAGACTTGAATACCAGATAAGCTAAAGATGAAGATGCCTGACAGAACGGGGAATGAATTTGAAAGGTCTGACTCTTATATATCTGTCTCCTAGTGACCTGATCTACTGAAGAGCTGATGAGAGAAATCTCTTTTTCAGTGGCCTGTTAGTGTTTATGATGAGCTACTTTTCCAAAGTCCAAGGCTAATTAGAGAATAGGTATGAGCTGAAGCCCAAATTTCCTGGAGTCCTGCTGTTAGGATTCGCATTTTCCTGTGAGGAAAATCACAGAATCACAGAACATTAGGGATTGGAAGGGACCTCAAAAGATCATCTAGTCCAATCCCCCTGCCGGAGCAGGAACACCTAGGTGAGGTTACACAGGAAGGCGTCCAGGCGGGTTTTGAATGTCTCCAGAGAAGGAGACTCCACAACCTCTCTGAGCAGCCTGTTCCAGTGCTCTGTCACCCTCCCTGAGAAGAAGTTTCTTCTCACATTTAAGGGGACCCGCCGGTGTTCCAGCTTGTGTCCGTTACCCCTTGTCTTATCATTGTCACCGAGAAGAGCCTGGCTCCATCCTCGTGACACTCACCCTTTAAATATTTATAAACATGAATGAGGTCTCCCCTCAGTCTCCTCTTCTGCAAACTAAAGAGACCCAGCTCCCTCAGCCGCTCCTCATAAGGGAGATGCTCCACTCCCTTAATCATCTTTGTAGCCCTACGCTGGACTCTCTCCAGCAGTTCCCTGTCCTTCTTGAACTGAGGGGCCCAGAACTGGACACAATATTCCAGATGTGGTCTCACCAGGGCAGAGTAGAGGGGAAGGAGAACCTCTCTCGACCTACTAACCACTCCCCTCCTGATACACCCCAGGATGCCATTTGCCTTCTTGGCCACAAGGGCACAGTGGTCTGCTTTAAAGCTCTTTCCAAACACTTTTTTCTCCGAGCCCAGACATTCTACTCAGCGTGCTGCGGTGGGTCCTGTCAGCACCCTGCATCCCCCACTGCTTTTCCAAGAGAGGAAAGTGTCCTGCCTCTTCTGACCCAGGAGTCCAACTCGAAAGCCCGGAGAGGTATATTAAGAAGAGCTGTCTTTTCTGAAGACCAGAGGAAAGCTTTGGATAAAATGTTTCAGAAGCAGAAGTATATCAGTAAAACAGACAGGAAGAAACTGGCCATTAACCTGGGTCTAAAGGAGTCTCAGGTGAAAATTTGGTTTCAGAATCAAAGAATGAAATGGCAAAACTCCAAAGAAAAAGAAGTGCTTTCAAACAGGTGCCTCCAAGAAGAAGGTCTTCAGGAGAACTACCTCTTGTGGTTCACCATGAATTTTACCTCCCCGTGCCCATCTGTGTGGGAAGTGTCTCAGGAGCAGGCAAGTCCACGGTGGAGGGAGAATTGTCCAGGAAATTCGGAAAGACTGACTAGTACACAACCACCTCCAAGAGCAAATTCATCGCAGAGCCCACTGTATTTGTATCCTGACCAAGACACTGCAAATAAGGCAGTCACATCATCAGCCTAAGGAAATAGGGGCAGTTTGTAAATTGAGTGGAGAGCACAGGCTTCAAATGAGCAGTCTTCTAAGACTAACAATATTTGGACATTGTAAAGCTAACTAGTTTATGCCTCATAAATTTGCTAAAGTCTAACACCATTAAAATGACCAACAACTAATGATTTAAGAAGTATTCTTCAATACTCAGTCTTTTCTTGTGTCTTTTCCAGTCTTGTACTGACCTTAAAAGTGAAATAGGAACTGATGGTAAGTAAAATGAAGTGAAGAGCATGAAGCTGAAGTTGTGCTCTGATTTATACATCTGCACGGTATATGATATTCATTAAAATACCCAAACTGTCACCTGTTTCAGGATGCTTTCTGGAGACTATATTCATCCGAGCTTGGTGACCACACACTGGGTCTTGCAAATCTTTTTAGAAACCTCTGCAGTTGGTCTGACTGATGGTTTTAGAAGGTGAGCAAATAATCTCTGGGTTGTAAATCTGTAGTTCTGGTTGTAAATCAGTAGAACTCTTTGTTCTAAGTAGATTTTTTTTTATTTGTTAACATAGTGCCAGAGCTGGAGACCATTTGTTCAAATGAAGTGTCTGGACTATCTGGCAATGTGTTCCACAAAAGCATGTCTATCAGGCAGCGCTATTCAGGGATAAGGGCTCATGCAGTGTGTCCTTAGAGTTTTGCCCTCCCAGAGACACCTCATTCAACAAGAGCATTTTCCAAACAGGAGGATGTTAGACTAGAGGAAAGCCTAGACATAACATAATGTGGAAAGCACAAGTACCAGTATTTCACAACAGAATGAGAGCATGGGAGAACTGGAGCTGGTGTTGGGGCAGGTAGATTCTGTTGGTGCTCAAATCAATCCCAACAATGTGCCTGACCTGAGAGGAGTTGTATGTAAAAGGCTCTTGATTAAGTAGGGAGCAGTATCAGGAGAGAAAGCTGGAGGGTGCTAGAGAAGCCTCCAGACCAAGCCTTACACAAGACTTTCCAAGGAAAGCCAGTGGTGCTCGCTGAGTCCTGTCATGGTAAGGGCCGCATCTATCTCAGAATGGATGTCATGTGATGGCTTTTTGGTGGAAGAAGGTGCCTGACCCAGCTACCAGCAGGGTTGACACAGAAGGTGTATCTGAGTCCTGGCCACAAGTTGGGCAGTGTTGATGAGGATTCAGATGATGGCCTCCACATGGCTCATCACCATAAATTGTGCAAGCAAGAGCAACTCAGTGGCCAGAATGGGTGCATGGGGAGAACATGCAAGACCTGGACCTGAGAGGTGACTAGCAGAGTCCAGGTAGGAACTACATAATGAAAGAGAGGTGGAGCATCCTGCACCAAGGGCAAAGCTAGTTGGTAAAGGGAAGTTTGAAAAGAGTTGTGTCCTGATCGATTTCTGTACTTCCTAGACTGTTGTTTTAGGGAAGTAGACTGTTTCAAGCTAACTTCTCTTAGAAATGCACATGAAATAGTGCTGGAAACCTGATATTACAGTGTAATTTATCCAATCACATCTTTTGCCAGCAAAGCGGTGTCCTGGTTTGAGCTGAATAGAACTGATTT
>NW_010205586.1:0-285 GCF_000695765.1 Mesitornis unicolor
AAAGACATGGGCAGCTTATTGCTGCTGAGATACCAATGACTGAGCCAGCTTCTTCAGTGTATCCTTGAGCTCCTGGTTCCTCATGCTGTACATGAGGAGGTTCACTGCAGGAGGCACCACGGAGTATAGCAATGAGACTCCCATATCCAGGGATGGAGAAGAAATAGAGGGAGCCTTCAAGGAGGCAAACAAGG
This sequence comes from Mesitornis unicolor, assembly GCF_000695765.1. NCBI lineage: Eukaryota > Metazoa > Chordata > Aves > Mesitornithiformes > Mesitornithidae > Mesitornis > Mesitornis unicolor. Next base: position 195 of record NW_010205586.1, read on the forward strand.
TTCACTGCAGGAGGCACCACGGAGTATAGCAATGAGACTCCCATATCCAGGGATGGAGAAGAAATAGAGGGAGCCTTCAAGGAGGCAAACA
>NW_010205587.1:0-16354 GCF_000695765.1 Mesitornis unicolor
ACCTATTCCTTCACTGCTGCTGCCTGTTCTCAAGGCCTGGAAAACGGGGCTCTCTCTATAGGCAGGAGCGGCCTCCCCGGGCCCCAGGTGGTGCGGGGGGGCGGAAGTCGGTGCACCCCTTGGTTTAGCTTTTGGGAAGCCGCAGGGGGGTGTGTGGCGGTAGCCCGGCTTTTTCCCTTTGTACTGGGGAGTCAGTTGGTGAGGGCAGCAGAATTTATGCCATTAGGGGGAGTCGCACTAACTTCCTCTGTCAGATATTTCCTATTTCCATATCTCTAGAAATTTCTTCAGTCGCTCTTAAAAACTTTTAACAATCCCTAGGAACAGTTTTTTTTAATCGCAGTGAGATTTTGGTGTTCAGAAAAAGCAGCATCGCAGCAATGATGAAATTCTCATTTTAGCCTTCAGAGCCTTTTGGCTTTGAATTCTGGGTTTGCGTAGAGGCACTGTCTCCAGTTGAGGAAGGGTATCGGGGACCAGATTGAAGGTGTGTGGTTGGCTTCTGCCTGCTGCTTTCCCATGTTTCCTGCCAACACGATTTGGTGAGAGTTTGTAATTTTTGCACGTATCAGGTTGGAGTTATCATCTGCATGGCTGCCAAGGAAGCTGCCTGCCCGTCTCCCGCATCTCAGCTCCCTGAATCGTGGTAAAAGGCAGTAAGTGTCTGCCTGCTCCATGCAGTACCCACCTTCTGATGATGCAGAAGGAGCAGGTGGTTTTTTAAAAAAAAAATTTAGGAGGGGAGGAGAAAATACTGCAAAAGAACTGAGGTTGCAAAAATCTCAAAAAACATAAGATTGTGAATTAATAAAGCGAAAGACCATAGAGATCATGGAGTCCAGCCTTCATGGATTTTATTTTTCTAGTAATTTCCAAACTGCGGAACACACCCATCAAAATCAAGGGTCTAACTCTGACCTAATTACACCAATTTTGTGCTGTATCGTTGCATTGATTCCAGAAGATTTTTTTAATTATTTGTTCATTGGCTTTGTATCAGAATCGTTTCTAGGGGATTTTACCTGATACTGCTGAATGTGCTTGCACTGTTTCTAGTGTAAATATTTGCAACTACAGTATGAACAGAAAAATCAGGTTTCTTCATCTGAAAGGGAAATGTAGACCTCATGCTAAACAGAGTTGCCATATTGAGTGTATGAAAAAAGTGAAATGTGAGTCTCTTGAGGATTAAATAAACGCAAAATAATACAATTGTATAAATACTGAAAATGAGATATTGGTTATTTTCATGTTTGATAACTTGGTATGACATTACAAGAAGATGGCATTTGGAAAAGCTTAGTAAATTCCATTAAATGCAGTTATTTTTTTTTGCAGTGACTTCAGGTTGGCTGCTTTAAAGGTACAAGTTTGGATCCGCTTCTATATATCTAATCATGATGTTGGTTATTTTCAAATATCTCTATTCCCTTATCTCTTTGAGAGTGGCTGCTTGAATGTTTGCCTTCCTTGGGGAAGAAATCAATAGGTTAGTTCTGTAATGCTCATAACTGCTGTAGCACTGGTGCCGGGTGACAAGGTGGTGTGCGGTGTGAGATCAGGCATCTTTTCACACCGAGCATTCATTCTTTCCCTACAGGTAGTATTTTTTCTGGGTGGTTTTGTTTGGGTTTTTTTTTCTCTCTTACGCATCCTGGGAAGTGCTTTCAGCTTGCTAAGAGTCTGGCAGAAGCTGTCCATATTGCCTTGGCTTTGGGTGGAGAGTGCTGGGTGTTCCAGTGTACTCAGTGGATGGTGGGAGGCAGCGTAGGAGATACACAGTGGTTGGTTGCAAGAAGTTGAAATTTGGGAAGGAGACTCCCAAGGATGTGCTTCTTTCAGTGAAAAACACAAGTGGTATAGAAGCATTTTTATAGCTTTTCTTTAAAGGAGGGAGATCAATCCATACTTCTGTATAACCACCCTTGAACAAATGTTTATCTTATATGAACAGTATGTTTTCCAGGTCTCTGTAGATGCAAACAAATAGGGTTTTCCATTGGTTCCCTTTGCCTAGGTAAAGTAATGCAGAGCTTTGGCTTGGAGCTGGATGGTTTCATCAGTATTGGAGAAAACTCAAATTTGAGCTTCAGAAATCCTGTTCCGGGCAAGGCTCCATAACCTTGCCCTATGAGATATGTCAGTATTATTCCCTGTTTTTATATACGTTTCAAATGAACGTGAGACAGATTGGCCAATCTTGCTTTTCCTATAGTGTAGATTTAGTGGGTACTGGCCTTGCTGAGCTGGGGAACCTTTTGAGAAGAAAATAAAATCCTTGCAGCTGTACATGAAATCAGGGTGCTAGCAATGTGTGTCAGAGTTGTGGGGAGGCAAAATTAATACAATACAGTAATTCCTAAGTGTTACTGTGTTGGCTGCTGGAACTAACCTGCATTGAGGCAGGAATTTGTAACCTTTGCTAAACTCTCTGGTTTAACTCGAGTAATCTCTGATCTCGTGTTGGAATAGGCTTTGCATGGAAAGATCCAGCTCATTTTCTTGTTTAAATGCTTTGCCTAGAACACCAAACTGAGGGGTAATGATAGAGTGGTGGTGAAGAAAGTATTTGAATAAAGCAAAAAAACAACCAAACAACCTCTACCTAATGCTTTACCTGATTAGGTTTCAAGAACATTTAAAATCTTGTTGAGGAAAGATAAGTGACATTGCTAACTATAGACGCAGAGATCTGTAAGCTGGTGCCAACCGTTGCCAATTAAGTTCTCATATCGCAGCAGAGCCATCTTGAGGTTCCTGCATTTGCAGCACTGCTAATCTGCAAACAGAATAGTCAGTCCATTTCCAGATAACTGCAGTGAACCTGCAAATCCTTTATGAAGATGATAACACATGCATCTAAATGGAATTCACAAACAGACTTAGTATTCATTCATTCATTCATCATCTTAATGTTGCTTACTGTTTTTTCTCAGGTCGTCAAGAGAGAAGGCAGTGGGACAGAGTCTCCAATGATAGGTGATAAAGTGACCGTCCATTACACAGGATGGCTTCTTGATGGCACAAAATTTGACTCCAGTCTGGACAGGAGAGACAAATTTTCATTTGACCTGGGGAAAGGTAATACCTTGTGTTTGGTGTTGATCAGTTTTGGTAATAATTGAGATGGGATTTCCTTGCATGTTGCGTGTTAAAGCTGCTATTTAAACTTGTTTTCTGAGCTTAAGTTTTATTCTTTTAGAATGGCCCAATGAGAACAGCTTCAAGATTTTTCTGAGTGAGAAAACTGTGTAGCCCCGTGATGAGGCCTGCTGAAGAATTCATGAGCCTCAGACAAAGTACTCCAGAAGAGCAAATTTGCCCTGAAGTGTAGCGGTAAAGGGTAGTTAAATAGCCAGATTGTGCACTTTGATTGTTTTTTTTGGAAAAGACACAAATTCAGGGGTATTTAATTGTGACCAGATAGTGGGACAGGGTGCACGGGACCAGCTGTCAGCTGCAGCATGATGAAACATACTCCCTTTTTCCCCTAAGTTCCCAAATTAACCCAGATATGCACTGCTTCAGGATTTTTCATTATCAAAAGCCTTCGTTTTTTGAATGCAAAAATCCCAAACCTTGTTCCAGCAAATCTTAATGCGAGTTTTTTCCCTGGCAGTTCATACCTGCTGCTTTTTCATTTGGGAGATAAATTATGCAGTGTACTGAAATCTGAGATATTACGAACCGTATCTATTAATACAAGAGTAATAGAAAGGCTGCTTGATTGAGTTAAAAGGAGCAGCAAGTAGGAGAGCTTGAGTAAAAGACAGGATTTTGATACTTGAGGTTCCAGCCTCTGTGCACTTTTGGCTTTAGAAGTAATACCAGTTCTCCTACTTTCCTCCCCTTTTCTGTTACAAGTGCATGTAACTTTTAGTTACCACCCGTCCTGCTCTTTGCCAGCTGATAAAGTACAGAGAGATTCTGGCTGTTGTTCTGGATTGTTTTCAAAATACAAGCAGGCAGTCTCTCACCCCGAGACCTTCCTCTTCGAAGAGTTTATTGTTATTTCCTCGCACTTGAGATTGTGCCAAGTGCTCCGGATGACTTGTATTCCCCTATGGGTCAGTAAGTGAAGGAAAGAAAAGAATCACTATACCTAGCATGAAGGAATTTAGCCAAATTTGTGTCCCCAGGTGACTCTATAATTTTAACTTTACAATAACTTTATAATTATATAATTAGGGTTACAACTGATGTGTGTAAATCAGAGCAAGCACAAGTCTTTCAGTATTTCGGCGCTGTCTTAGCTTTTGTGTACTAAAAGTGATGGTGCTCAGTGTCACAGCTGAGCATGTCTTTCATGTCTGCCTGGCAGTCAAGTGCTTGAAATTTGACTTGTGTAGGTGAGGTGATCAAAGCATGGGACATCGCTGTGGCGACTATGAAGGTTGGCGAAATCTGTCGGATTACATGTAAACCAGAATACGCCTATGGCTCAGCTGGGAGCCCCCCAAAGATACCTCCCAACGCTACACTGATTTTTGAGGTAAGTGAGACATGGTCACTAAAATCCTATGCTTGAAAAACAAGCAAAAATCGTATTTCATTGTGGAAAATACATGGTGTAATACCCTTTCAAAACAGGAATGTTAGGTTTTCTAAGGAGAAAAATATGGTCAATCTGAGTAGTGTGGGCAAAGGATAGGGTTCTGGTCTGGCTGCTATCGGTCTGCAGTGGTTCAGGTTGCCTCATTTTTGAGTTTTAAAATAATTTTTTTCCAGTGTTCGCGGTTTTAATTTTGCAGTTATGGAATGATTTGCTGTAGGAAGGTGCAGGTTGGGGAGGGAGGCAGGCAGGCAGGAGAAGGAAGGCCTGTCTCAGTGGCAGATTTTGAAGTAGTTGGAGAAATGAAATCTTTAATCCTCTTGCAACTTCATAAGATTCAAAGTAATGATACTTATGATAAACATTATAAAGTTTTCAACAGCAGAAAGAGCAATTAATGTCCTTAGTGATATATTTTTTCTACTTTTTAATGTTTTATTTGTGACATAAACAGAGTCTTTTATGAGCTCTTTGTGGGAGAAAAGACATAATTATCCTATATAATCCGCTAGGATATAAAGTGTATTTGAACGGCCCTGCAACTGTGAACTCTCTTTCCTGTCAATCTGAGCATTTTAATAAGCCTTAAAGCACCATAAGAACAGTTTGGATTCAGGTTGCTTGTTGATTACCGAAGTCTGTACGTGGATCCAGGCTACATTGGTCAGTCTTGCCATCATAGTAGGTAATTTGTACACACTTGGTCCCCATGACAGATTCAGCAATCTTGAAAAGCCAGTTTTCACAGCTCATGTGGACAGCTGGTCTCCTTGGAGGTGAACCCTGTGTCTTGGTGAGCGTGGAGCCACTTAGCACGGGTATTTCTTAACCGTGCCAGCAGAGTACAGAATTTGTTTCCTAGCGATCTTCAAGGCATCTTCCCCTCCACCTTCCCAAAAGGGGGTGGAAATAGCAGCTGTCTCTTGTGTATTATTTCAGTAGTGAGAGTGGTTGCTCAGAATGTGAAGACTCATGTTTGATTTTTTCCATAGATAATAAAGCTGTTTGTGGAGCATGCTCTGACTAACAAAAGACAACAGTGCGTTGGGAGAGATTTTGTAGCTGCTGTCATCACCACATCAGCATTTGGTTATGACGTGAAATAATGAATGTCTTAGAGTTCTGGTGGGATTTTTTGGTTGTATGGGTTGTTCTTACCTTCCTCATGATTGCCTTTGCCAGATAAATAGACACTTCTGTAGAATACTATTGTTCGTGTCAAAAAAAAAAAAGGTGAGAGATGCATATGGTCATTCTGGAGTGAATCAGCTTGTTTGAGACCAACTGAAGAGAGAGACTAGAACATTATTTGTTAGTTAGGTATCCATCAAAATACAAAGTGGAAGTACTGTTTGTGCTGGTGAATATTCAGTTCCTTTGCATTCCAGGTGTGAGGCCCAGTGTCATCAACCTCCACAGCATTAGCCTTGAACTGTTTTTCTTTTTTTTTTTCCTAGTTCCTCAGTCTAAACAATGCTTATTACAATGGCTTGCTTTGTACTGTTTTTACTATTGTTTTACTCAAACGTAGGATAGTGAAAGATTGTTTTTTCTTAATTTCATTACAGCAACAACAGATTTCTTTAGTGACTGGACTATTTTCCATCTTGTCTTGGTCCTCCCACTTCAAACTATGATTTACATTAGCAACTTCAAAGGGCATGTGAAGGCTGAGGCTGGATAGTTACCTCCTGCATTAACACCAGCTCTTACAAATTCTAAATAATATGTTGCAGCAGCAAGTTTAGATGAAAGATAGTCCAGTTCATCGTTTTGTTGTTCTGTCATTCTTCTGGAAATATTTATTTAATTTTTTTTAAATGAACCCGCAGTACACAGTGATAAGGCAGCACTAGAGGGGAAAATGTGACGCGTACATTGAGAGCACTAACTGTTCAGGCATGCAAGGGAGAACGACACAGAGGTTTTAGAACTACTATCCTGTGGCAGAGTAGTAGGAGGATGAAGAAACAGATGAGAAGGTTTAAAAATATGTTCTTGAAGTTGTTTTAATATTGCAGGACAAAAATTTGGGAACAATTTGGGCTCCGTTGCAAATTCTTGAAAGTTGATCTGAATTTGACCACAGATTAAATGAAAGGTATAACCAGGACTTAAGGATAAGGATTTCATCTTTATACTTAGTTTTCCTGCTCCTTTTGTCCTTGCATTTCCTACAAACCTCCTTGGCTCTTGAATGCAGTGACACTACAGTGATTCTACTCGACTGAAGAGTAAGGGGGTGTGACAGCTGCTGATCGGTGTGGTAGCACTGTAAAGTGGCAGCCGAGGGCAAATTCTTCCTGGCTTAATGTATTCAAGAGGTATTTTCCTTCATATTAAAAATAACAAACAAAACCTCAAGACTGAAAACCACTATCCATACTTCTGCCTGCAGACTTTAGCAAAAATAGTATTAAAGAAGCCAATAGAATCTTTTTTTTTTGCCATAATCTCTAAGCATTGTGGCTCGTGTAAGCCTTATTCAGAAGCCAGGTTCACAGTTCTTTCAATTAAAGGATCTCATTTGTAGTATTACAGACCAAGATTGCTGGAGGAAATAAAACCCATGAAGGCCTGATTATAATCTGAAACTGTTAGCAGGCTTTCATCCAGTGTCTACTGAATACAGCATCTTCATAGCCTTGGCTGTCTATGTTACAGGACATTAACTAAGATAGATAGTGGCTTCCTGAACAGCTATAGCTTAGCTGTTCTAAGATCTCTGGAGAACAAATTCTGTGAGTGAATGAATTGATGTGATGAGAATAAATATAAGGCTTTTCTTCCCTCCACAGATAGAACTTTTTGAGTTCAAGGGGGAGGACCTCACTGATGATGAAGATGGCGGCATCATCCGAAGAATCCGTAAAAAGGGGGAAGGCTATTCCAAGCCCAATGAGGGTGCTCTTGTTGACAGTAAGTATGTTACACAAATAGTAAATGGGTTTACTGTGCAGGAGGGCAGAACCTTTTTCCCAGTCTACAACTCTGCCCTGAGAGAGAAGAATATGTGGCTTTTCTTTCCTTTACCAGGTAACTTAACAACCTAGAGTAAGCTTTCATTCTCTTATTTCTGGCAAGGTTTACATTTTCCAGCAGCAACTGTGTTTGTTCTCCAGAGATACTGAATCGGATAAAGTGCTTATTTAATCATAAGAGGTAGATGAGTCTAATGAAGTGTTTTAATTTGCCGGGGAACAAGCAGTGAAGTAGCTCTGGCACTTGTTGGAGTGAAAAAGTAATAGATAGATGAACAAAATAGATTTATTAAGTTTAGCAGCAGAAGTTCTATTTGCTGCCAGTAGCCACCATGCATAAGTAGCTGTTAAAAGAGAAAAGACTGTTTAGGAGGAGGCTTTGGCACTCCCTATATTACCTGTGGTACCTGCCTCTTACCATCCATAAATATGTTCTGATTTTTATCTGGGCTGTTCTGTTTTTTGTTACCAGTCCAGTTTGAAGGCCGGTGTGGAGATCGTGTTTTTGACAAGCGGGAATTGCAGTTTGAGATTGGAGAAGGGGACAACTATGATCTTCCTCATGGTCTGGAGAAAGCAATCCAAAAAATGGAGAAATCTGAGGAATCTGTGTTCTATCTCAAGCCCAAGTATGCTATTTCTGATCTTTTGATACTTGAAGGTCTTATAGTAAGCATCTGGCAAGAATGAAGTGTTTCGTTATAATGCCTTTCAGCTTTTTTCAGTGTTGTAGTAAAAACAGCCCTAAAAATTTGATGTGTGAAAAGTATGAAGCGAAGATAACTTTGCCACTAGGTTGTGAAGTAGTAGCACTCAAAAATAAATTTAAGTCTCTATAGTCTTGATCTCAGTGAATATTAAAAAAAATTGTTGCTTTCTTTAACTTACATTTTTATGGTCCTTCTTAATGAAACAGTACTTACTGTTCAGCAGTGCAAATAAAGATACCTAAAGAACAGCCTCAGAATAGGGAGAGAGCTGATGAGCAGCCTGTTTTGACCGGATAGCCAGTCTTTAGGTGATGTGGTTAGTAAAGAGTATCAGAAATCCTTTTCAGTAGAAAATGTTCACTGGTATTCTTAAAGCTTTTTGGGAAAAGCACTTCAAGATTGCTGTGAGATACAAGGCAGAGTTACATCCAAACCTTGGACCATTATGAGAATTCTCTGAGACCTAAGAAAAGCTGCGATGTATAACTGTCCAATATTGTAACCTTAAATAGCCTTGGAAATAAGCAGAATTTTCTCTCTCCAGTGAGAACACAATCTGAAACAAGTGGAGTTTGCACTGGTTGTTTCCATCAAACTTTAATTAGTTTCAGTTTTTAAGTTTTTCAAACTGGAACTGAACCTCATGAGAAGAAAAGCAAAGCAATCTGATCTTGAGGGTTTTCCTGCTAATACTCAGTTCCTTACTGGAGCTCCAGTGCAGAACTTTTCTGTAGACATTTACTGTTAATCAGCTGATTTGCAATATGTCAAGCATACAGCTGTTCACTTAGTCTCTGTATTTATCATTGTCTTTGCTTTTCTGAGAATACTTCCAAAATACTGGTGCTCTGAAGGAAACATCCAGTCTCAGATCATGCATATAAAGCAAGATACATAAAACGTGAAAGTATTGATTGAGAGATAATTTGCTTTTCCTTCACATAAACTAAAAAACAACAACAAAAAAACTGGTGACCTAGAGATTAATGAAATTTACACCAAGTTTCTCCAGCTTTCTTCTACCTTACACTTGCTAATTTTAGAATAGTACCAAGAACTTTTCAAGACTCTGTGTCCTGCAGTAACACTCTATATAGGCATCCCAGATATGCATGGGGTTTTTGCCTCCAGCTTCCTATGTAGCAAATAGGATTGACTGGGTAGTTTTGGAACTCTCTTGTTTATTTGTTTCTTTTCCTCTCCTGAACCCCCAACCTTACAGCTATGGTTTTGGAAGTGCTGGGAAGGAGAAATTTCAGATCCCTCCAGATGCAGAGCTACAGTATGAAGTGAAACTCAAAAGCTTTGAAAAGGTAGGAATGAGAGATGAAGTCCCAAAGAGATTGGGGGAAGACGCGTCTTAAACAAGGATGGTGGAATCCTTGAATGTTGATCTGAAACAGGGAAGCCACTGTTGTCAGAAATGATGACACACTGGGAGCTCTTGGCTCAGATTGTCCTTATTCTTATTGCATCCCTGTCTGTTCCCATCAGTGTCTCTCTTGCTCTAGCCCACTTTCCGGTAGCGATGCAAAACTCTGCTTTGACAAGCCTGTCTCTGCCATACTGGTAGCGAGGTGCAGCATAGCCATTTGTTTTCCCCAGAAGTTGCATCAATGACTTTAACTGTTCCTGTTTGGATAGGCTAAGGAGTCTTGGGAAATGAACACAGATGAGAAGCTGGAACAAAGCTGCATTGTGAAGGAGAGAGGCACTCAGTACTTCAAGGTAAATTACAATCCCTAAGTAATAATTGTGTGTCTTAGTCCATGTCATGAGCTGATAACAATGATTACAGCTTCTGTCATTTCAGAGTGGTAGTCATGGTATATTCCCTGACATTTTACAGGGAGGACTGGAGGGGAAGTTGTCTTAAAAGCAGGAAAAAAGCCTCAAAAAAACCTAATTCTGCAGGGGAGTTAGCGCTCTCTGTCAGAGCTGTTTGTTGTACCTACAGATAACTTTGGGGCGTACACTGGATAGTAGTAAGGTTACAGTATTGAATTTCTTACTGTGAGTTAGTGCTGCAAATGAACAACATTAATTTAAGTAGAGGTGTGGGGAGTAGCTGTTTCAAAGGATTTGACCAGCTAAAGTCAGACTTTTCCATTATTTTCATGGAACAGTAATGGTTGTACTGCTTTGAAAATGCCACGTCTTCCTTGTTTTGTATCAAAAGTTGAATAAAAGGTGGTAGTTGAGAGTGAAGTATCAAGTGCTGGCCCAGCTTTACTGGGGGAACCAGTAGTTATTCCTAAAGTTTTTTTTGATCCTATGTATGAGTGCTTTTCAAAAGCAGTGCGCTTTTGATGATAGAAGTTATCTGATTACTCTGAATTATTTTTTTCAGATCTGTTGCTCAAGGTAAGCTGAAGGGGCAACAGGGAGATAGAAGTTACTGTGATGAGCTGTGTGATAATTGAACTTCCATATTTACAGGAGGGGAAATACAAACGAGCAGCATTACAGTACAAGAAGATTGTGTCGTGGCTGGAGCATGAATCAGGACTCTCTGAGGAGGAGGATACGAAAGCCAAAAGCTTGAGGCTTGCTGCCCACCTTAATCTAGCTATGTGCCACCTCAAGCTGAAGGAATACTCCCAGGCTTTGGAGAACTGCAACAAGGTAATACGGGTTTATTCTTAAGCTGCACAGGCAATCTGACAGTTTCAGTTGTGCTTTGACAGTTTGAGGGATGCCAGGCCATGTGATGTTTGGCCTTTCTTATCAGCTGGTGTTTGGGTAGTACTGAATACACAAGGTAAAAATATCCAACAGGTTATTTTCATAATTATTGTCCTTTGAATTTCTTTTACTAACTTGCTACTACATTTGAGAATGTTCAAGTATTTAGAAATTAGAAACACTGAGATGAGATAAAAGGTAGTCATGTTGGCAAAGGTCCTTCAGAGAGCTGGAATAGAGCCTGGACTAAATCTTAGACTTGCTGGTTCTCTGTCAGTTAGCCTACTTAACTTCTGCTGTATTCAACTCACCTTGTTAGTAAGCCCTGACAAGACTCATAAATCTACATCAGAAGGTACAGTTTCTAGCAGTGTCTGGTGTTCTGACTGCATGTTACTTGAAAAAGAAGAAAAAAATATTCTTGAATGTTGATTTGTTTCTTCTTCGTTTTTTTTATTAACACAGGCCCTTGAATTGGATCGCAACAATGAAAAAGGCCTCTTCCGGCGTGGAGAAGCACACTTGGCTGTCAATGACTTTGAATTGGCCCGGGGAGATTTCCAGAAAGTAATACAATTTTATCCAAGTAACAAAGCTGCCAAAGTGCAACTGGTAACCTGTCAGCAAAAAATACGGGAGCAGCATGAGAAAGAGAAAAAGATGTATGCCAACATGTTCCAAAGGCTTGCAGACAAAGATGTAAAGGTAAGTAACGCTACTCCAGAAGACTGCAAGAGGTGTTGTCATATGTTAGACAAGCAATAGTCCTTTAGGTATTCAGCTTACTGCTTGGTACAGAGAGATACACTGTATTCTCTATTAACTATCACATGGAACTGCAAACAGTACACTTATTACCCAGGTCACTCTTGGGGATTTTTCTTGCAAGGAAACATCTTTTCCTGTTAATTCATGTTGCTTTGTTCTAGGTCCAACAGTTTCTCTATTAGTGGTGGTGGGAGAAGTGCAGGAGTTCTGCAGAAGAGGGTTTGTTTACCAAATGTCTTCCGGTTGCTAAGAAAGCAGCGTGGCCTGTAGTTCTGAAATTCCTGACATCTCTGTATCTTATGTCTGTTGAAGTTTGACAGCCACCCTTGCATCAGTAGTGCTCTTTATGAATTCAAGTAGTTCCTGTATGTAAAGTGTGAATTTTTGAAGGTCAGGATGTTTATCACCTTCTCTTAAGCCCAGGATTGCTAGCTAACAGATATTTTTGTGGAAAGGAGGCTTTGCTCTCATGTGCTTCACAAAATGCTTCTGAGGATGAAAGGTTGACCTTTGATGCCTGAACATTCTTTGGCTGTGTTTTCTTGTTGCAGCTAAGTTGATGCAACATTTTAGTTTAAAGGGTTCTGCCCCTTTTCCTTCTCCTATTCCCCTCCCCAGCAGTGCATGCTTATGACTTTGCCTGTTCTTGTCTGGTTGTCATCTAACCTCATAATAAAAGAAATGGTTTGGCCTGCTAGGCTGACAGGTGGAATAGTAATTTCATTGCACTGGCTTTTGAGATGAGCAGGACAAGACATTTCTATCTCCCTTTACTGTGTTTGAAAATTACTGTGAGGTCAGGATGTGCTGGTTATGTCTTGTTGCATAAACTGACCTCAGACCCTTACCACATGGCTCTCTACCTTCCACACGTTTTTATGTGGACTGGAAGATACAGGAGAGGGCTTTTAGAGCAGCCACCTTGTCAGGTTAGATGTTCTTCCAGCTAAGCTCTTGAGAGAGCTGTTGTCCAGTTGAAGTCGCTCTTTGTGAAGCTAGTTGTCCACCAAAGACATTTCTTCGTGTCTGAGGTCCTAGTGTGCCTTATACAAGTTTGGAATGGGGGCAGGGTATGGGCATTGCTGAAACTGAATCGCATTGAAATTGAAGCACGATGAAGGCAGTTTTGTGCAGAAGCTGCCTAAGTGAATTGCAGTTTGTGTGAGAACACTTTCTTAAAGCTTTATGTGGCGAGTGCATGCACACCACGTTATGAACTGTAACCATCCAACACCAGAACTATTTCTCAGCCATCTTTAAACTGCTTCTTGTTTCTTAGATGCAGAAAAAATGCAAAGAAATTTTTGGTTTCTCTTGACTGAAAGTCCTAATATTTTAATTCAGTCTTGCAGGGAGACCAGGTATCCTAGTGATAAGAATAAAATAATGTTGGTGTTATTGTTTGCAAATGCTAGCCATTTTGTGTAACAGGAATGTATTTTCTTTGTCTCTGTTTAGTCGGCTGCTGCTACTCAAACCAGACACGCCGAAGATGCAGAAATGAAAGATGAGCAGAATGGAGTTGAAGATAAATCGGAAGTTGACACGGAAGCGTAAAAACAAACCCTATTCCATTAGTTTTGTAAATGAAAGAATTTCCAGTGAATTATACCTTTATTTTTCTACCTGGTTGGACAGCGGCTTCAGGGGAGCAGAGGCTGAAGCCACCATGCCACAGTCAGTTACAGCTTTATATGTCTGTTGAAGAAGCTGAGTGGCAGCATAAATCTAGTTTTATCCTAGGAACTTTATTTATTCATTCAGCCTCTGTTACTGTTTGGGTTCTGTCTGGATTTTACTCTGCTTGGTTTATTTGCATTTTGCCATTGGTGTTTGTCTCTTGCTGGTTCCAGCTCACTTTAATCCTAGGTTCTGCTTCCTAAATTTCTTGACTTCTTTCAAGTAATCGGCCTTTTACAGGAGTTCTCACGTGAGACTTGAGAATAACTTGGCGCTCCCGGCTCTTCTGCATTGCCCTCTTCCGCCCCTGTTAAATAGGGAGTCCCTTCCAGTAAGTGTTTTAACCTTTCTTGTATGCCTCCTCTTTGCAAATTGCTGAAGGTGAAGACTGTGAAGTCTCAGCTTAAGTAATAAAGCTCCAATTAAACTCCGGAAAACAACTTTTTGTGGGTTTTTATTGGAATTTGCACTGACTTAAGAGAATTTACTGACCTCTGGTCATTCAGCGTTTTCTCATCCACACAGCTGTCAGTAGTCACAGTATCTGATTATTTTTCTATGTTGTTCATTCATGACCATAGAAGATCCCCACAAAAACTGACGCGGTATTTATCCATACATTAGCAAAAGGGAGAAATATGTTGCTGAAAATTGTACAAAAAGCAAGTCCATAACATACACATAGAGCTTATTTTCTGTTCACATTGCTGCCGTCTTGGTCACCTTCTACATTGTAAAACTGGAGCAGAAAAAAACTATTTACGTATACCTGAAAGTGACTGGCTTTGAAGAGAAATAAGTGATAATGATTTAACACACTATAGATTCTTCTAATTCCTAATGAACTACAAACTTCTGAGTGATTCTAATGTCTGCTTATCCCCATCTCGTAAGAAAGCTATTACTTGATACTCTGTTTGTTTTCTGCAGTATGTTGTGTGTCTTGTTTGAGGGCAGGTGTGCTTTTGGGTTTCGTGTGGGCTTTTTCTTGGGGTGTTTTTTGTTTGCAGGCATGGAACATAGGACTCAAACTCATCACCTCTGTTTATCCTATTAGGTAGTGTTAAACTCGGCATTTCCACCGTCCTGAGACCCTCTACCAGTAGGGGTGCTTTTTTGCCTACTCAGGAGGAGAAAGGCAGACAATCTGTTCCTTTTGGATTAAAAAATGGGGTTTTTGCAGTGAGAAAAATGTCCATGACAAGATGTTCACTACCTACTGCTGGCTTGAAGGGAGCTGAGGGAGCTGTGAACTGCACTGCTCCATGCATGATGTAGCAATGCCCTAAGCTTCAGTAAGGCTGAGGGGTGGACAGGAGAAGAGACAGGATAAAGTGCTTGGTAGGTCATCACAGGAAACACTGATTTTATTTGTTTAGCAAAATCATAGTGTTGCCAGGTAATGCAGGTGCTTCTCATGAGTGCTGACTCTTCATAGTATCAGCTTCCATATTTGAAAACTGTTTGACCTTGTACCAAAAGCGTGACTTACCTCTATGGGGAGCGTTACAGACAGGTTACAACAAGATGTGAAGGATGTCTCTCAACTGAAGTTACAAGAGATTTTCAAACACAGAACGGTAAGGGGAGCGGGAATGTCGAGCAAGAGTTCTTTTTCTCCAGCAAGGAAATACCTTGAGTTGTTAGGAATTATTACTGGAAATCCAAGCCCTTGTGGCTGAAACTTGTTGCTGTAACAGTAAACATAGGACCAAGTCCTGATGGTAAATTTCTAATTCTTGAACAACAGTTTTTTTTCAAAAATCTCCCACAGTGATGACAGTTCTTCAACATGTTTTTGAAAGGAAAAGTTGAGATTATTTCCACAGAGTATCCGAGCAAAGTTGAAAGTACTATTTTGCCCTCGTTGCTTCATAGCAAACTCTGACATGTTTAAGAATGTAAATCTAAGAACGTTAAAACAGGTCCTATTCAGACAGCTGGAGACATGCTATCTAAAAATGGGCCTAGTTGCCAGCAGAAGATGGCGTCCTGGTGTTCATAAGTGAGGTCATGCATGTAAACTTCAAATAAAAACTATTTGTTATGTCCTTACAGAAAAATGTTTAAAATAAACAGTTAAAAGTACTGACTTCGTAAACCACACACATCTCTCTCAGTTCAGAAATCCTTCATCCTGTGTGGTATTCTTTTAACAGTTGTACAATATCTTTGAAGGGACAGAAGCGTGTTGGTACACTATGACATCTGTGAAAGCAGAAACCGATCTGTGCCTGGCCTGCAGCAGAAGCGGGAGGGAAACCTTCAGTGCTGTCAAATGCACGTCTGTGCCATTGGATTGGACCAGGAGTTAACCGGTTTACTTAATTTAGGGAGGTGGTGTTGCTGTCAGGATGAGCTGGATAACCAGCAGGGCAGCCAGGCTGCTGGCTGTAACTGAGACAACAGCTGGGCCTTCACTCTGGGCAGCAGAGAGACCACAGGTCTGGCTGCTTGGAGGGCAAAAGGGAGTTGGGGTTATTCAGCCTAGAGAAGAGAAGGCTCTGGGGAGACCTTATTGCAGCCGCCTAGTACCTGAAGGGAGCTTACAAGAAGCTGGAGAGGGACTTTCTATAAGGGCAGGTGATAGGACAAGGGGGAATGGTTTTAGACTAGAGCAGGGTAGATTCAGAGTAGATATTAGAAATAAATTCTTTACTGTAAGGGTGGTGAGACACTGGCACAGGTTGCCCAGGGAAGCTGTGGATGCCCCCTCCCTGGAAGGGTTCAAGGCCAGGTTGGATGGAGCTTTGAGCAACCAGGTCTGGTGGGAGGTGTCTCCGCCCATGGCAGGGGGGTTGGACTGGATGATCTTTAAGGTCCCTTTCCAACACAAACCATTCTGTGCATCTAAAAGGCGTTTCCAAACCCGGAGTGTAAGGCTGTGCTGGCCCTTCGCCTCGCCCCAGCCTCCTCCCTTTCCCGAGGGCTCCGCGGGGCCGGGCTCCAGGGCGCTGGACGTCCCCGTCTGCCGCTGG
>NW_010205588.1:0-714 GCF_000695765.1 Mesitornis unicolor
GATAGCAAAAAGGGATGAATCCAGCACCATTCCAGTCAGTGAGTCCTGGAGGGCATCAGGGTCGAGCCCCTGGGCTCTCAGGAGGGCAGTAGGTCTCCTGATGGTGACCTCTTCAAATCCACAGATAGCAAAAAGGGATGAATCCAGCACCATTCCAGTCAGTGAGTCCTGGAGGGCATCAGGGTCGAGCCCCTGGGCTCTCAGGAGGGCAGTAGGTCTCCTGATGGTGACCTCTTCAAATCCACACCTGGTTTCTAATGCCGGTGTGTCTGCCTACCTTCCAGCCATTCGACATCTTGCTACACCTTTTCTCCACTGCATGTAAAAGCTTTTCAGAACTTGATATTTTCACCTTTGAAGATGCTCATCCAGTGTATGCAAGTCACCTCTTTATCATCTGTGACAAGTAAATTGTCTAAGTGACAATGCTTGCAACCAAAGCACTTCTGTTCACAACTCCACTTACGGACCCATTGCTCTCCCGTACCAGACGAGCTCTCACGGGGACAACTGCGTGATAACAGATTCATAATGTGCTGGGTCTCATCCGTGGCTTATTCCCCAGCCCTGGTTTCGTGGTCTTCCTCGGCTGCCTCCTCACTGGGGTCTGGGAGCTGCCTCAACCCTGGCAGAGCTGGCAAGAGTTGGGGCACATGGACCCTCTGGGGTTTGCGGGTATTCTGGGCAGTTTGTAAGACACTTGTCAGCTACTAC
>NW_010205588.1:972-1429 GCF_000695765.1 Mesitornis unicolor
TTTTTTAGCCACAACCTGGTATTCCCAATTCCTTCTGCTGTAAGAACAAACCCAGTTAATGGTTAAATCCCCCAAGATTTTACCTCCACCCCAAAAACCACCTAGAATAGGTCAGAGGAGCACAGAAGTGCTCTGGACCTGGTATAAAGGGATCCTCAGGATGTGAGGACCCTGCAATTGCCCCTGGTGCTGATAACTTTGGGGATCAGGGACGTGGTATCTCCCTGAACCACCCTCATTCTGCTACAAGAAGCGTTACCTGCAAAAACCTGTGCTGTCCACGATCGTCCACAGGTTTCTGTGCACAGAGCAGAGCCAGCCCTCAGGTTGGAGCAACACAAATATATCCCAGTCCCGTTACCTGCAAAAACCTGTGCTGTCCACGATCGTCCACAGGTTTCTGTGCACAGAGCAGAGCCAGCCCTCAGGTTGGAGCAACACAAATATATCCCAGTCC
>NW_010205589.1:0-26770 GCF_000695765.1 Mesitornis unicolor
AATATCAGAATTGAAGCAGTCTGTACAATCCTTATTTTGCCTCCTTTTACACATGTATTATGCATTTTTTTCCTTTTAGGTTCCTTCATTTATTCAGTGCATAGGATGAACCTCCTCAAGAAGTGAGCCAAGCTCAAAGCAATTTAGTGCTTCTTGCTTCTTTTCACTCCCTAACTGGAAAGTGAACTACAGAACTACAATCTGAAGTTTGTCTTGGAGAGCAGCACTCCAGACTTCGCTATGTCACAGGTGAAACAATAAATACATGAGATTGCTGCTCATTGCATGTGCAACACACCAATGTGCAAAAAAACTGGGAGAAGAAAAACAGTATGCTACCTAATAAGTACAGGGATCAAACGCATATGCATGCAGCAAGGGCAGCTTCAAAATAGCACAGCCACCCTCAGTACTAGCATTTCTTAAGTATACTTGACATCACGAATCAGCATGCCTGCCAAAAACCAGAAATTTGCTTGCTTTCAGAAAGTAAATATAGCTTTGAAGGACAGAATAACTATTCCCTCAGTAACGACTCCTACCTTGGGATGATTTTCTAAGGCCAAAGTTAAGGCATTTACTACGCATCTTCATATAATATACATTACAAACACAGTAGGCACAGCAGTTGCCTGTGACGAGAAATTTGGCTAATGAGAGGGCTTCCAAGTCTGTGTGGTAAAGCAAACTGCAAACAGCAAGCTAGCACAGGCAGCTCTACCACGAAAATAACGCAAAGGCATCTCTGTTTCATAGCACAGACTGCCAGCAGAGGGCAGAGCAAGGCTTGAACAAAAGAGAAAACCCCACAGCAAAAAAGCTTCCACTGTGGCTAGTGACCCCAGGTTAATAGTCTGTATACTCAGCTTTATCCTGAGCCTTCCCCATATTTACAGCTAAGCCTCTGATCCCTCAGTCAGAAAAGCATGTAGCAGCAAACGACACGTTTAGGAGGCAGGATGTAAATGCAGGCTGCTTGTGCCTCCTGCAAACCAGAGTCATGAATAGACGTTGGTAGAAAATTCCCTAGTAACCCTTTACGCCCAGATTTGCAGAAGAACAAGGAAACTGCCTTATTAAATTTTATTATTATTATAATTACTTATTAAAGTAACAAGATCAAAGGTTTTATTGTAAGGGAACATGCATGCACACACACAAATTGCTGCTACTTTTACTCCATCTCTCAGCCTTCCCCAAAAGCTCCTTTTCCAAAGAGACCCCACTCTCAAAGGCATGTGTCTAACTGCTGGGCTAACTCCTTGAGTTTGTGCCTTATTTTTCGACTGAAGAGGGCAAGCTGCTCCTCTGGGACTCTGTTACAACAAGATTTCTAAAGACAAAGACCATAACTTAAAACCAGTTAAAATGTCAGCGGCAGTCCTGCAGCATTAGCTGGTAAATTATTACTGCTGCAGGACTCTTTCAATTCTTTAAATGTTACTTTGAAATAAATTTTCGCAGAAGTAAAAGCTGACATGTTAATTGCTGCTTCAACTGTTTTTGATGGGCAACATAAACCTGCTCAGACTGATGAAACAGTGCCAGAACACGTCCACACGCACTCTGCTCTGCTCCACATAGCGCTTGCATAAACCTCTTGATGGTTGCTCAAGACAGAGGCAGGTTGTCCTGTCCCGATGAGACACAAGGCAAGCTCTGTCTTTTGAAATCCATATCCTGTTTCTGCTTGAGAAAACGAGTACTTGAGCAGGACAATCAGGTTATTGAAAGCTGAAAGTACATGTCAGAAGGATCAACCGGTTGCTTGGACACCTCCTCCTCTCCTGAAGCTTGCACTGGAGTTAACTGCCAGCAGATAGGGCTTCCATTAATAATTTTTTTTCAACTTTGTTGTTGAACTCTTGTACATTTCTGTCCTCTATAATATCCCATGGTATTTGGCTTCACAATGTATTTATATATAGCAGGTACCCAAGCTTGGGTACCTGCTATATATAGGTATTGATGGGATGCCTTGATAGCAGGCATCCCAACACGGAAGGAAAGTCAGCTGGGGATGCGAGGCCAGCTTTAAGTAACAACATTCAACATACCTCGACCTTTGGCCATCCTACATGACCACGTTCAACACATTTAGACCTTTGCCCGCCCTACAAAAAATCCAACAGATTTAAACCTTTGCCACAGTATGTGTCATCTACAGTGACATTATTGCGTCAGTGAAATTCCTGGTTTGGATGCAGTTGCGCCGATGGGAGGCCTTGCCAGGGATGTGGCAAGGGGCTCTACAGACCAGACCAGGCAGAGAGATCACTGCACTTACATCCACTGTTCTGCTGGCAACCTCTCTTATTTCAAATATAATCTCAAACTATAAAAGTCAACAATTTTCTCCCTAAGAACAGACTTTTCCACCGGCCATTGCTTTCCTCTGGGTACTACTGAATGAAGGAATGCTATATTCCTCAATTGTCAGTGAGTGACGATACTCTGAGGGGAAAAAAAGGTATGAAAGTGCATGTGATTGAATCTGGATGGCACTATCTATCGGCAAAAGGCACTTTCTCAACATTTTAACTTTGGTGTACTGCTGAGAGGCTTTCAGGTAGAGTCAACACCCAAGCACCACAAGGACTTTGGACTTTGCAAGTATGTTCAATAAGATTTAGTGGATCATCCTCTTTTTTTAATAAATAGTTTTTTTTCAATTTATCTTTAATTTTTAAAAGCTGTTTATTGTATTGCACTCAAAAATCTATGTCCAATGACAGGACAAGGGGCAATGGGAGCAAGCTGGAGCATAGGAGGTTCAATCTGAACATGAGGAAAAAACTTCTTTACTGTGAAGGTGACAAGAGCACTGGACCAGGCTGCCCAGAGAGGTTGTGGAGTCTCCTTCTCTGGAGACATTCAAAACCCGTCTGGACGCCTTCCTGTGTGACCTGGTCTAGGTGACCCTGCTCTGGCAGAGGAGTTGGACTGGATGATCTCCACAGGTCCCTTCCAACTCCTAATATTCTGTGATTCTGTGATCTAAATACAAAGAAGCAGAAATTATCCAGTTTCAGCTACTTAATTTTACTTTTACATTTGCCAGGCTGGACATGAGATACAACAAGAAAAAAGGGACGTTTTCCACTATGTCTAAATAAAATACCGGAATGGGTATCTGTTGTTATGAAGATGTTAAGCAGATGAAGCCATTAACAGCAGACTCAGGTGCCAAACACAGTGACATTTCAGATGCCCTAGGCTAATTCTCTGCAAGGTGGCCTGGCAGACGGAATGGAGAAGCCGTAAGGGACCTGCATGGTCTGGTTAAACAGCTAGGACACAAAGTGTCAGTAGGTATCTGCCTTATGTTCCTGATCCCCACGCTGAATTTTCAAACTACTCATTTGAATCAGGAACTTCAGCTGTACACCATACTTACACAAAGATTACGGTAGCAAAATATATCCTACTGGTACGCTGATTTAAGTCTAAGGTGAAATCATTCCAAACTGGCCAGATAACTTCAAAGTTATACATAAAGTATATATAGGTCATTCGGTGATCACACAAAATAACAATATCTTACTGTATGGGAAGGAAAAAACTTGCTAAAATGAAAGGCAGATGTTTTCAGTTTTGCATGAGCCCACAGACACCTTATCAGCTCCCTGTGATTGTGTACTTTGTGTACAAACATGCCCCATGGGGACTTCAGTATCCCGCAGACACAGCGGCTGCATCTCAAGATCATTTGGAGAACTCATAAAATACATTAGCAGAATGCTTTTACTTAGGAAAACACTATTAATCTAGCGTTATTGTTCATCTAATTTAGTTTACTGAACAGGTCCCTGGTAGACAGCCCACCACACGTAAACACATGCAAAGCAGCAGCACAGTATCAGTGTGTTCTACGTTGCTGCTTTATTCATGTGCCTCTGTCATCTCTCACACAGAAAGGAGTCCAGGGGCTTAATCAGTGTCTCTCTCCCAGATTTAACACCCACAAACATTAAGAGCTGTAATTTTCAAACTACACCAGACCCTGGACCCATTTGGAGCCTGTAGGTAGGATCTTCCTCCCCTTCTAGTTTGTCCCTTCAGCTCCTTACTGCAGGAAATCATAAAGATTGCACAAAAAAGGAGGTCAATAGCAGAGATGCAGCTGTGACAACCATGGTTTTTGTTGGGTTTTGTTGTGTTTAATTTCAGTTTCTTCAGAATGAGCCTTGCATCACTCACGTTTATGAAGACAGTAAGTTAAATATATAATGCCTCTAAGGGTCTTTTGGGGTTGGTTTGTTTGAGGTGGAGGGGAGATTAATTTTTGGTGGGGCTTTTTCCCCCTTTTTTTTTCAGGGGTTGGGGATTTCGGGACGCTTGCTGTTCTGTTTTGGGGGACTTTTTAGGTTCTTTTGGGTTGCTCTTCCCCCCCTCCCCATTTGCTTTAAAAAAATAATGTTTCTAGTAAAACTCTCAGTGCAAAAGATAGATAAGAAAATTTGAAGATGCACTTATTAAAAAGCAGGAAAAATATGTTTTTTAAAATTGATCCGGTCACAGCTTTAATTATATTGCCAGAAAAAAACCTCAAGAATATTAACCAAAAACAGCAATGCAGCCCTTTCCCCCTTCAGATACCTAGCTACACAAGATTTATAGTGAGGAGAGGAACAAGAGAAGAGTGCAATCCAAAAGGAATTGATGCATTCATGACACTGACTTGACAACAGATTAATCCTAAACACACGCACGCACGCACACACACACACACTCCAAGGGAAGCCTTCCTTCCCAAACCTACTCCCTGAGCAAGGAAATAATCTTAAAATTCTGCGCAGGAGGGGGAACAGGAATTAAATCAGCAACTTTCTGAACAGAAAGAATGTATTCCTGAATTCAGGCTCTTCTCGGTGACAAACAATGATAAGACAAGGTGTAATGGGCACAAGCTGGAACACAGGAGGTTCCACTTAAATTTGAGAAGAAACTTCTTCTCAGTGAGGGTGACAGAGCACTGGACCAGGCTGCCCAGAGAGGTTGTGGAGTCTCCTTCTCTGGAGACATTCAAAACCCGCCTGGATGCCTTCCTGTGCAACCTCATCTAGGTGTTCCTGCTCCGGCAGGGGGATTGGACTAGATGGTCTTTTGAGGTCCCTTCCAATCCCTAACGTTCTGTGATTCTGTGAATGGATAAAAAGAGGAAGAAATAAAACCAAATACTGCTTCTAACTGACAATTAACACTTTGAAACTAAATGGAAGTAGGGACTGCCAAGGAATAATTGCTAGCACTAGCAGGCAATTACATACTAAAACAACAAGCAAACCCCTAAACATATAAACATTACAAATGAAGCAACTTATTTCCCCCTACAGAAATTCTTTCTTCTTTCTTTCACTCGCTGCAGATCTCCCGAATTCACAGTTGTCCCAACACGCATTTAGGATTTATGCGTTTACTAACGTGCACAGACCAGTTTCCCTGACTTCAGCAGAAATACTTTGCTAAAACAGAGGAGACAGAAATACCTTGTTAGGATCAGGAAGCCCTTGTGTGCCCCACCCAAGTCTGAATTCAGGTCCTAATACTCACTATCATAATAAAAATCCCCTCCCATTCACTGGAAGGAGAGTAGATACTGTAAACACTGCTTGCCTCCTGCACTTCACCTTATGACCTTTGCAAGAAAAAGCTTCCCTGTAAGACACTAAGCCTCAAGTCATGGTTATTTTGCCCACGTTATCTAAGGGAAATGTTTTAGGGTCACATACATTTGTTTCTCCATCTCAGTGAATTCAACCTGAACTGCCTCACACACATCAAAATAGAAGAAATTCAATTTCTTTCCAACAACTTTTGTCACCAAAATGAACTAGCTAGAAACAAAAGCTTTACTTCTATAGGATAGTCTAGCACACTGCAATTCCTCATATTTCTGGACTTGCAATACTAATTTACACACCAACATCTGCTGGTATCCTGTTCATTATTAAGTAGTAGATAGCCAGAGCTCAGTGAAAACTAGCATTTCACTGAGGGATGCAGATATTTTTAGCATCAGCAAATGAGATGGAAACTCTTAAGTATCCATTTCTCCCACCTCCAGCTAGCATGTAATCCTCAAATGCAAATTAAAACCCACTTCCTGATCAAGTTAATTGGCTTAGCCAGTGCACGGCACTGAACAGCAATCTTACGCTTTGGTGCTTTTACAATTTTCACTGCTGTCTTGTGCTCTCAAATGGCAGCTGAAGTGCACAAAGGCAGCCAAAGCAAAGGGAGAGCACAGAGCTCTCCAGATACTCTCCTGTATTTTCCAGATACAGGTAGCAAGAGCTTTCATGGAAGTCTGCACAGCCACTGCAGTCTTGCACAGCCCCCAAGTGGGCAAGGAGATGACCTGCAGCTGAGGTGCACCATCTCTCATTTTACCATGATTTCTTGTTTTCACTGAAAACTATGAACGCTTACTCAAATCTCTGCAGCAACTTCCGATGCCACAAGTAAAAACCAAGAGGTGCAGGAGCCAATATTTGCAAAGACAGTTATCTGAAGAAAACAGACAGCTTACCCGATGTGAGCACTTGGAAAAGTTACAGTGTGCTGGGCAGAGCTCCTGTCTTCAGGCTCTTCAGCGTCGCTGGCCTTGTGACTGGAGTGATATTCCCCTCAGCAGCAAGCAGTCGTGCTGCCTTCATCCACAGGCTGCCCTGCAGCCCAAGCGCCAGCAGCCTGGACCCCTTGTTAAATTTCTGCTTCACAGCAAAGAGGACATTTGGGATGACTTTCCCACCGCGGCAGCAGCCTGGAGCGTGTGTCAAGCTGCCCGGCTCAAGCCCCTGAAGCACGTTACTGAACGCCCTTGTTCTGCTGCCAGAGTTCCTTTTATCCGAAAAGAAACTTACACATCACTGGTACAAAGCAGCTGCAAATCTCCAATTTCAGGTAATTTGGGGGTCACAGGGCAGCGTTTTGGGGGGAAGTCCCACTGGTCTCTGTACACCTTGCCGTCCTGGGTGGTCTCTGCCTGCAGGACTGGAGGGCAAAGCAGACTTGTATGGGCCTCCACGGGAAAGCAACTGCTTGCAGATGGGCCAGTTGGTAGAGATTAAAAAAAATAAAATCCTATTATCAAACTCTTAGTTAACCTCTGTGTCCAAGTACCTGCACAAAAACATGATGTAGCAAAACTACAGCTTGCTTCTAAACAAACCATGACCAGAAAGTGTTCTTCTGGAGCCTTGAGTAAAAACGACAACACAGATTTGTCAGTACATTCACATTAACTGTCATTACAAAAATACTAAGGATAATCACTGAAGAAATGATAAAAGAAAATTATTATCTACAAATAAAGGGCTCACACGAGTGAGACAGAGGCTGAATGAATGAGCATTTCAGAGGTGGCAATTTGTGCAGTACAGAACTGACCTGAACCAATCCACTGCACATCTACGTACAGGGACGGATCTGCAGAGTCCATTTACTAATAGTTTTTTCATTTCAAGTCTATTTTAATAGAAATTGCAGTAGAGTTATCTGTGCTTTGGAATTTGCTCCAAATTGCAGAAAAGGTATATTCAGAGAATCAAGAAAACACATCTGGCTTCTAACATTGCTTACAAAGACACAAGGTGTTGCCAGCATGCACTTTATTTGCACAATATGCCTGTATCTTTTTTCCTAGACAGTACAATTACATTGTAAAATTAAATTTTACCTTCATTTCTTACTATAACCTGTCCTCTATCCTTAAGTCAGTAATGACTGAAGATCTGGAGAAGGCTTTAGGGTGTTTCTCTTCTGTTCTACAAAGTAAATATAGGGCATTTAACAAAAGAATCCATTTGCAGTTTTCTACAGATACATCTTTCTAGAAAAAAACAAGTGCTGATGACTTACTAACATGGCATGCACCTATCAAGGACTAACCTAAATAACACCCACTTTGCCCTGCCCCTACCCGGTGCATTGCTGAAACAGTGTATTACTCCACACAGAAGCAGCTACCAGCCTTCCAGGTACCCTCCTAAAGCACACTTTCCCTGTGATTTGACAAAAGCTTCAAAAAATAAGTAAAGCTGATTAATTCAGAGTGGACATGATCAAGTGAACTTCAGCCGCTGTGAACTTGGCTAGGATTAGGAACTAGAGTCAAAATGTTGCTTTTACTGTGCATCACGCTAATATTTCCCATGGATTTATTTAAGGGAGAGGAAGAATATCCACTGATCATCAAAACCAAAACAATTCATTCTACGAACATGCACAGAAAATCCTCAGAGGGAGGAAAAGCTTTTACAATTCAATGTCTGTCTTCAACCTTTATTCTTGCATTTTAGTAGATGTATTCTGAAAGTGTACTTCATATTAACAATGTTATGTATACACATACAATTTTCACTATGATTCCAGTTAGTTATCCAAACGTATTCCATACAGCTCCTGTTTCTGGATGGGATGCCCCAGTCTTGCCCCCTAAATAGAATTCTTAATAAATCATACAATTTAGTGGTGGGATCTGAGTATTTGCCCTTTTAAATCTAGAACATGAACTTTTCCCTCTGGTACTTATGCAGTTACTTGATTTCGTCTGAGAATCTAATCCTTCCAGGTCTTCCATCAAGAGCCTACCACATCCTCATTGCATCTTCTCCCGCATTTTCTGCCTGTCCTTTAACGGTGAGCTTCTGACTCTCAATGAACACCAAGCATGAAGCTTGCACTGCATACAGTTACACCTGAAGGATGCTGCTGAGAGTTGACCAAGCCCTGGCAACTTCACTGCCCCAAAGAGAACAAAATTATTGTGTTTGCATACATCCTTTTGATGCATCTTTGTATAATAATTTATAATGATTTTTCTGGATCCAATTATTTAGTATTTGCCACTGTGCATAGAAAATGGTAACTGCCTCTATTAGAAATGAGCCAAACAAACCCCTCAAAGGAAAAGGCTCCAAAAGCAAGAGCCTCATTCAACTCTTACCACTGAAATGTGTCAAAGGGTCTGAATTACGTAGAGCTCCTAGATATTTAGGAAATATCCCGAAGTGGAGATTGCCTTAACAGCGACACAGGCAGCCTAAGTTATGCATGGGGCTGGTACAGCCTGTTGAAGGAGTCCAAGACTACGAGAGGACAACTTGAGACACAGTCACAGCTGTAACCTTGAGACACACTGGCTATGCCCACCTTGCCTAAATCCTGCTCCATTCTGAAGCAAGGCAATGTTTGCATTTTGTGGAAACATACAGAAGGCATTAGATTTATTAAGTTAGTAACTGGAAGAGTATTTCTGAAGGGCAAGGAACAGTATGCGCATGGACTGATACACAAATAAAGG
Organism: Mesitornis unicolor; assembly: GCF_000695765.1. Taxonomy (NCBI): domain Eukaryota; kingdom Metazoa; phylum Chordata; class Aves; order Mesitornithiformes; family Mesitornithidae; genus Mesitornis; species Mesitornis unicolor. Next base: position 9,308 of record NW_010205589.1, read on the forward strand.
CAGATCATTTCTGCATCCCTTGGAGGAATTATGCGAACCTATGATCTTAAATAGTATTTAGATGGATTTTCAGTACTTTAGAAAGTGTTAAAAAGATTAAGTCTGCCTTTTTACCACTGCAAAAGATAAATCTTTGTTTAATCTGGAATTTCTCAGAGGATTATTCACTGAGTTCCCCCTATAAACTGTCTTAGTTGTTTATGCAAATTCAGAACACCAACCACATTACATGTGGAGCTCTTAACCTGCAAAATGAAGAAGGTATTCTACCAAACCAAAACTTTTCTACATGAGAGAGGTACGTGGATTGTGCACCCACTGATTTTCCAAATCTCAAAGACAGGAAGGCTTTTTTTTTTTCAAGGTAAGAATCTGGAGCTTTTACAAAGACTTAAAAAAAAATATCTGTAAAACTAAAGGATAAAACAGGGGTGAAAGCTACCTGTACAAACTGACTAGGCTGTATGCAAAGGGCTTAAATGATATGCAAAGATGAGCACAGACTAAATCCAGGATTCACGGCACACTTAGGCCAACAAAAAGAGGCCAATTAAAACACAGTGGGTCATTAAGCTTTGCAGTGAGCAGTGCTCAGCACAGAGATCAGGTCCTGTATTCAGTATTTTCTGTCAAAGTTCATCTAAACTTTGGCAGTAATGTGCAGCAAAGGTACATGGGGTGAAGAAAGACTCCAGTTTGCACAGGTACCTCCCACCCTCTTTTGTGACCTTCATGGCCCAAAGAGCCATGAGTTGAGATATGTATTTAAGTCAGTAACGTGCAATTTTTACAGCCAGGACAAGGCTGCCTGTGCACCAGCTCAGGGGGAGTCCAGTGCAGAAGGATTGGCACTGGAGGTGCCAGGGAGGACTATGGGGACACGACTGGTACCTCTCTTGGCACAGCCATTTGAGAGCCACACTGGCACATACACGCACACTCTACAGGCATGGTGTTTTCTTTTGACTGGTACCTGAATTAATTTCAGAGGCCCTGGCACAAATCGTTCTATTTTTAAGAAAATACAACTACTTAAAGAATGACATTTCTTGGAGTATTTCTGTTGATCCTTCAGCCATCTGGAGAAGACCCATTTGATTCAGAACAAAGCCCAACACTGACAAGTAAGCGCATGCTAGAGTTAATGATCAACATCAGCATCCAGACACTTTTAAAACACTATACAGACCCAGCAGAAAATAATTTTAAATGTTTTAATAAAATACATGGTTTGAATTTGTACAAAATTACAAATCTCTAGTAAAAGGCTTGTATAGGTCTTCCAGCACAATGTAAGAAAAGCTACCTGTTTGGTTCAAAGGCAGAATTTGGATATTGGTTTAGTCCTTATGCCTCTTTGTACAACTCTGGGGATGCAACATGAATGCTGCTAGTTCTTTCACCTGAATTTGTAGCATTTTGCCGAGTAAGTTTCTGTTTGCATTCAGATGAAAGGGCAGAGCTGGAAGGCTGGCCCACAGAATCTTACTCTTCTGGTAACTCAAAGTCTTCAAACAAGTGATTTGGGGAAAAAGTGCTCTATAGAGCACTAAAAAGTCTCGTTTCCTACAAGGCTGTGGCCTGGACGCCAGATTCCCTTGAGTCTATCAAAATGCAAGTTTATATCGAAGTGTTCTTGGAGGTCAGGCCATTCATAATCAACTCCCTCCTGAGAGTGGTGAATTTTATGGCATGTAATACGGGACAAGCTCTTCTGTGGCATCACCTGTTTTTTCACCTTTGCAGAAGCATAGCACCCTTTAGACCATAACTTCTGTCAAATTTGGTGGAAACTGGCCAATAGCTTCAGCAGCTAACTGTTGGTGAGAAGAAGGAAGGATGGAGAGGCAGACAGATGTGCTTCTCTGCTTCATTCCTTTTTGAAGAACTACAGACAACTGAATTATTGAAACTGTAGCCAGACACTTACTACCCATATTGAAGTCCTTGTTCATCTGTATGCCTTGAGAAATACAGCATATTTGGTGTATGACAACCCTACACCTTTAAGGGTTTTCTATCTTCAAGGCCCCAGCTACCCACAACAGGATGGCCTTGTGAAAAAAGAAAACTCAGGACAACTTAAGGAAAAAAAAACCCATACTAATCAGAAATTACAGAAGTTGTAAACACAACAAATACAGAAATCGCCATGCTATTTTCTTTTTAATAACCTAGTTGTTCAGAAAAAAACTGATACCTCTTCTGCATATTATTTTACGAGTAACTCGTATAGAATGAAGGCAACTAAAAAAAAAGAGAGAATATGGATTAGCCCAAAACCACACAGTCAAACACAAGTTTAAATGGTTTAGGAAACAACCATATGATGTTACGCTGTACTGATTTTCAGAGCATCTAGTTAATTGCCTGACATTTAAACTGACACGTTTAAAGAAAGGCAAGGACAACATGGAAAAGTAGCACTTTAAAAGAAGCTTAATCCAGTGTCATGACACTAAACAGCAAAGATAAACTGACCATTGATAATGGAAGAATAATTTTCAGTGGTCATTTACTTTAGGGTATTTATGAAAAGCAGAATTAGAAACAGTGAGTGCTTGCAGTTTATCAGAACAGCACCACACAGCTAAAAAGCAGATAACAGATGAGCTTAAAGAAATTATTTGCCCGGAACACAGCAAGCTCTGAAAGGAAACAAAGGTAATTATTTGTGCAAGCGAACAGTGGCATAAACGTACTAAGGCTGACGACTGCTGAATTCACACACTGTCTTCTCCCGTGGGAGAGTCCACGCTGAATACACCAATGCTAATCATGCAGCCAGACTTCTTCTGGCATACAGATCTATTTACTGCCATGCCATAGTTTAGTAACACGTGGTGTGGATGGGTACATTGGGATAAAAAGAAACTCTTCAATAGAGAGAGATGCATGGTGAATGCGAGAAATTGAAGGTCACATACGCTTGGCAGGCGATACTTGGTTCTAATTGATTTTGAAAACGCTTGAATGATAATTTAGCAATTAAATGATCTACTTATTATACAATGCAATTGTACATTTTGGAAGATGAAGGCCGGTTAGCATAATTTCTTCTAATGCGTGTTTAGACTTTACTTTGTAAGTCTACAACTAGCCTGGACATGGGTTAGGTGGTAATTTCTATTTAGAGTTTATTGTTAATTTTCTCTTGTTAATTGTTCCTTCATCTCTCCCTTTCTGATGTGTTGCAATTGTGGTTTTAATAAAACAATTCACTGGCAGGAAATTTAACCTGACCAATCCTGCAAATAAAACAAACGTCGCTTTATTTGGCACCAGAATGTAGGTGTTTACAGTGAAAAGTTTTAACTTACCATTCACTTCGCATCAAAAAATATAGCAAAATGATCCTGGCTTAATTCTTATAACAACTTGTGTGTCATCATCTTTCCCCACCCCAACATCAACACTAAATCCAAAGCTATGCTGTTTCCTGCATGATTGTTTTTCTTTTCATGACACAAAACCGGTAAGACAGAAAGGTCTAGTTTTATACAGTACTTCAGTTATGACATTTGTACCAATAAAACTTGCTGTGCAGTCATTCCATAGCCAAGTGTCTATTTATAATTCCTTCCTTATCTTTGCCCTTAATATCTCACTGAGGTCTCACTGAGACAACTTGACTGGCCACCTCACACAGGCTGCCAAAACTTATATTACAGCTACAGAGTAGAGACCTCCCCCACTGCACGGGAATCTTCAATTATTTCAAATAATTCCTATTCTGGATCCTACAAAATTAAAGAAGTTTGGTTTAAAAAAAAGTATCTTCTCAGCTATCCTGCAAGTGTAAACTGACACAACTGCACAACACAATTATGGAAATACAATAAAATTATCTGTGGTTTTTTTTTTTTCTTCCAGCAAACTACCAATTTGATAAAATTGCAGGCCAGCTGCAGCCCACCTCTGGGCTATGTCTCAGGTAGCCCCATCTCCAGTCCAAATCCTTCTCTTCCCAGCTGGGACCCCTGGATCCAACTGATCACCCAGTCAGCATGGCACCATCAATGAACCCCGCTACCAGCACCCTGCCTGCCTTGCAGGACAGCACTGGGGAGAGAGGACACTGAAAGGTACCACACTATTTCCAGCAAACAAAACACTGAATTACTCCTTTGTTTCATGAGGGAGAACCATCAAAGTGCTAAATTTGACATAGTGGTGTGGAGTGGCATGGTTCTGGTTGGAAAAGACCCTTGAGATCATTGAATCCAACCACTGAAACAGCCTTAAGTCTGCCACTAGACCATGTCCCTAAGCACGACATCTACTCGTCTTTTGAGCATCTCCAGCGATGGTGACTGAACCACTTCCTTGGGCAGCCTGCTCCAGTACCTGATAACCCTTACAGTAAAGAAATTCCTCCTAATATTCAACCTAAACGTCCTCTGGCGCAACTTGAGGCCATTACCCCTTGTCCTATTGCTTGTTACTTGTGAGAAGAGACCAACTCCTACCTCTCTACGACCTTGAAAGGTGGCGCTAAGGTCTCTCCTCAGCCTCCTTTTCTCCAGACTACACAACCCCAGCTCTCTCAGCCGGTCCTCATAAGAGTTGGGCTCCAGACCCTTCACCAGCTTTCCTGCCCTTCTCTGAACATGCTCCAGTGCCTTACTGTCCTTCTTGTAGTGAGAGGCCCAAAACTGAACATAGTATTTGAGATGCAGCCTCACCAGTGCCGAGTACAAGTGGAAAGATCACTTCCCTGATCCTGCTGGCCACTCTATTCCTGATACAAGCCAGGATGCCATTGGCCTTCTTGGCCACCTGGGCACACTGCTGGCTCGTATTCAGCCGATTGTCAACCAACACCCCCTGGCCTTTCTCCTCCAGGCAGCTCTCCAGCCACTCCTCTCCAAGCCCGTAGCGCTGCATGAAGCTGTTGTGACCAAAGTGCAGGACCTGGGACTTGGCCTTGCTGAACCTCATGCAATTGACCTCAGCCAGTCCAGGTCCCTCTGCAGAGCCCGTCTACCCTCACACAGATCAACATCTCTGCTATCTGCAGCCCAGGAGCTACTTCATTGTACAAGGAGGGCACAGGCTGCACATGACAGCTGAACAGCCCTATAAAGGTACAGGACCAGTAAGTGCAGCCTCTGTGCCAGGCTCATTTTTATTTCTGATCCCTTCTACTGCAACAAAAACCCGCACATTCTTTTCCACTTCTGGCTTCCAGAAATCACTGTCACCAAACAGTACGATTTTTCAGCACATAAAACAACGACAACAAAGACAGGCAGTAATAGGGTGTTATCCTACTAGTCCATTAGCTAGATGACAACTGAGTAAAATAATAGCTATGTCAACAGCAAATACCATACCAGGTTTCAGACACTTTTTATTTTGTTAAACACAGATGTCTCCTAAAGCCCAACTTTTATGTGAATCAGATTACAAAAAAAACATGCATTGTAGTTATTTTTTTTCTTAATAGAGGATTAAAGTATGAAGTACATTCGACAAAAATTAAAGTGTTCAAAACTGGTATTATTACATTCTTCTATTTCTGTCCTGATAAGCCACGCTACCCAAGCCTATGATCATGCTGGGCCAAATACTTTCCACATAAAAGATGTTCATCAATAAATGATTTGGTTAACATGTAGATATGACTGCTGGTGCACAAGTAACCAGAAGCCAGCAAACCACCCACTTGCTCACTGCACAGGGGCCACCAGCTCCTAACAGAAGAGGAGGAAGAAGCTGTTCTACTCCTTAATGCACACCTGAAGAAACCAGCAGCCACTTCTGCATAACAACTGAGAAGTGATCAGATAAAGAAGATTTCAGGGGAAAGAACATGTCAGATACCTACACAGCAATGTTTTGGGGTCCCCCCAGCCTTGTATTAACTTCTCTTCTTCTTTGTAAGTTTTAGGACGTACTGCTCATGAACATTCCCTCAGACTAAAGGCTGGAGTAGCAATGAGAGTCACCAGGGTTTGAGAGCTGAAATTGAAGTATTTTTATCTCACCAGCTCAAAAAGCAAGTCTTAGGAGGCTGGAGGGCAGACTCCTACCATATGTAATGCATCAGGGCTACTTCCCTATTGAAACCTGCAGCTCAAAAAGTCCAAGGTGAAGTGTTTATCAATGCCCAGTTAATGAAGGTCCCCCATATTAAAAAACAAACACCACAAAAATAAGCAAACCAAGATGACCTGATACATACATGCAACACACCTGCAGCAAGTGCTGAAATTGATAAAGGTAGACCCAGGAAGAAATGTCCAAAATTTCAGTTTGTAAATAGGAAGTATTTAAGGTGAAAATGAAATTACATTGCTTTGCAAACAACTCTAGTTAATAATATCACGGAGATCTAACCAGATGGGAGACAATATCCTGCACAGTGCAGCTGAGAAAAACAACAGCAGGGAAATAAAAACATGCTTCTTTTCAACTGTAACAGCATAGCTAATGCTAGAAGTTATTTTCAGAAAACATTCTGCAGGTTTTTTTGACATAAAAAGTAAAGTACAGCTTCCCAAGAAGTCTGGTCATAACAGCCACTGCGGTCAGACTGAAGGCACAGTAATTCCCTTCTCCGTGCTGCAGGAGCTCTCAAGGATGTTTTTGACAACTACTTAAACAGGTATCATGATAATCTCAAACACAACATTCCTAAAGACTGTTTGAAGAGATCCTATCTGTTTCCCCCTAATAATATAGGCCATTCAGTTCCACTCTCAAAATCACTTTTGACAAAAGACATCTCCAGGTAGTGGTGGTATCAGCAACTGAGCTTCCTTTCCCTCGCTGGAAGTGAATGCAGGCTTTTTCTAAGCACTTTTCATATTTAAGCCCTATGAAAAAATTAATAGGTCAATTACCAGGACTTACACAAAGCTAACTTCTGCAGAAAAAACAGTGAGAAGCGCTCAGGAAATACAGTCTTTCCAAGCAATAATATATATACTCTACAGTGACTAATATACTCTACATACACTATATACTCTACAGTGAATAATATATATACTCTACATTATGTCAAGATTACTTTTCTTGCTGGCACAGAGTTCAATTGAAGTGTTGACTATTACACAAACAGCCAAAGAGTGGATTAGCTCTTACGTTTCTTCTTATGTCGCAGACATTTTAGATTGATTTACAGGATTAACAATAAACACTATGATTTAGAAAAATATTTTATTTATGCATGTGTAGATAGATCTATTCCCTTCTAAACACATATATGGTAGAAGGGGGAAAGACAAAATGAAAAACAAAACATAGAAGTGTGGTCCAGTTTTCACAAGCAGAGTGATCAATAGCAGTGCTGTGTGAACATTTATCTTTTAAAACACCTCCTGTGTTTGTTTCCTCACTGGAGATCGCACGGCAGGCTAATCTCACTTTCCTGCCCTTAACGCTATTTCCAAGCCAGTTTACAAGGTTATCTGAAAGATCAGCAGAAAAACCATTGCCACAACCTCCACACACAAGGCAGACCAGGAATGACCACCTCCAAACCTCCTTCCCCATCACTGCTGTGCCCCAGCAGCTTTCCCCACACAACCCTAATGGGCAGCACCAAGGATGTTATAGCCACATTTTGTGGTGTAAAGAACACACATGTTAAGCTTCAGTGTTGGTGACTATTACCCAGTGTTTATTTTTAGATTTTTATTTAGCTAAGAAAACAAGCTGCATTTATACACACCGGAGAAATATGGGTGTATACATATAATGCTGCTGAGATGACACTTGAGTGCTATTAGGATCATGACATGTTTCTGCCTTAGTGGAATTTAGCTGTAAGAGAGTACCAGTACCCTGAGCTCTGCTGTTTCTCTTAATTTTAAGCAGATTTCCTCACTCCTTTTATTAAACAGAGAACAAGAAATTAATAAAGAAGTCTTCTCCAGCTCCTCCCTTCTTACTTGAAGTAACTCAGATGCCACCAAAAATTACACACTGCCTTCAGGCCCTGCCCATGCACATAAGCCCATTCTCTGCATGCCCCATACCTTCCCAATTCCCAGCATAAATCCATATGAGCTCTTCCCTCCCTTCAAAACCTTACACCTCAAACAAAAAGCTTTCTGCCACGTCCAATGTACCTCATTCCTGCAGCCCTGCAGCCCACCCCTGCACCTCATCCCCTGCTTTGCCAACTGCCCCAGGAAGCCCCCAAGGCACCATGGGGCTTCTCCTGCTGCCAGAGGCGGCTTGCGTGCTCCAGCGCACTACCTGCAAGCAAACCCATGCACCTCACACTGATTTGAGGTGCCTGAGAAACCCTGAGCCAGGAAATAGGCAACCTTTCCTGTGGACCACAAAGTCTCCTTGGCACCCAGCTACCCCATTCGCAGGGGAAGGTGGTTTGGACACTTCCACAGCCTTTGCTGGCTGCAGGAACCCCCAACCCAGTCTGCTCTGCCTGGCCTGCCAGCCATGCAGTGGGCACTCCTAGCCTAGAGTGGCTCCAGGCCACACAGAGAAACCATATACAGGTCTTCTTTAAAAAATTAAAATAATTTATAAAATATTAAAAAAAAATATTACACATTATGTCTTACTCCAAAACTTCAATTTTGCTACTGCGAATATACTTGTTGCTTTCTAAAGTTTGTCCTCTGAAGATGAGGACAGGGTTGCAGGTAACAGGACCGCAGCACAGGCCAGGCTGGACGGGATCTCAAAAGACCATGGGGTCTAACCTTTTGAAAGAAAAGGGAGTCCACATGTGATTACCTAGCACCCTGTCCAACTACATCTTCAAGACCTCCAGTGATGGGGACTCCACCACATCCCTGGGGAGGTTGTTTCAGAAATTGATTGTTCAAAAATTGAAAGCAGTGTCAGTGCACCAAAACTGCCTTCAAGTATGAATGTTAGTTTTTACAAAGTACTTTTGATTATTTCTTAACACACACTGCCCTAACATAAGAATAGAAGTTATCTGAGTATTTGGCATATGTGAATATCCTTGCAATGACCTGAGCCAAACTGTAACAGTCAGTACGTTTTTATCTAAAAGGATTCAAGCACCCAAGTGCATGATTAAGTCCTTCCACAGGGTACGTCTGATATAGGCAGATGATGTACTGGGCATCCTTTTTGTTATGACTAAAGTTGGCTTAAGTTGTGGCACTACTCAGAAAACTCCCATCTGTTTTTCTGTTTTCCATGAGAGGCAGAGAGGTGCAGATGACAGATTTATTTCTTTTTATTTTTTTTAAAGTGCAAGAACTATAACCTCATTTTCAATTGGGTCTTCCCAAGTTTGCTCATCACTGCCGCTGACAGAAAAATTCTCAGCTCATTTCTACTTATACAATCAGTAATTCAAATACATGTTTTTTTCCTGAAGTGTTCAGTGCATCTTTAATAGACTGATCACCAACAAGAATTACTAGTGCAAATGGAAAATATGACATCATTCAGGAATACTTAAACAATACCAAACCAGTCAGTTTATACCTAAGAAATACTGGAAAAATCAACTCATTTTCTCATCCATGGGTAAAACTGCTTTGGCTTGACAGTCTCTGAACCCGCTTTAATGAACATTTCTTCCCTTTGCAGACAATTGTGTGTAAGGTGAAAAAGACATTTAATTCTGTAAAGCTACCTTTTCCGAGTCCTCAGACAAATCTCAGCTTTAAAGCTCTAAAGCCTTATATGCCACATTTCATGTGCCAACAGCTTGTCATGCTACACAGACAAAACAACCACAATTTCTGTTAGACACACCACTTCTCAGACGTGAGTCTTTGGGTACCACAGCCACTTCAATGCATCGCTCAGAAACTGAGGGTGACAAGCTTGCTCGAGTACAAAAGCTTTGTAAAGACGTAAAAAAAACCTAATAAATGGGAGCAGGAGAAGGGAATGGCTCGGGGTCCCCGTGGGCAGGCTGTGGGCACTGCAGGCTCTTCTTGGCAGCTGTGAGCACTGAGGGAGCAGAACAATTTAGGAAGATTATGACTGGTTCAGCGAGCAAAAGGAGTTCACGTACACGTAGCGGAGTCTTGAGGTACAAGCCAATTAAAAGCTTCACATTATTGCACCACCTCACTGAAAGCAATAGGAAGGAACACAGTCAACTTTGCAGATCTGCTCCCTCTTTGTAAGAGAGACCAGATCACAACTAAGGGGAAAAAAAAAGACACAACAAAAGAGACCATATAGTCACCATTTCGACTCAAAAGGATGCCCCCGAGCATCTGTATGCAAAACATACACTGTTTTTACTCAGTGAATATTGTGATTACCTTAATGTAACTAATTTGGGGCAAGCCTGTACAGAGTCCTTTAAAAAGAAAATCGCCTCTTTGCTAGGGAGTGTTTTCATAGCACTAAGCAGCCAACTTCTGCACAAATTCCCTTTTGCTGCGAGTTGTACTAGGCTCTCATCTATTATACATTATTATAGCAGAAGAGATCATTTGGATGCTACTGCTTCTACGCTACAGCGGCTTTGAATTCAGTAACAAAAATAACTGACTTACATACTCAGGGCATTCTTTTCCTATGGCAATAAGGCAATCAAAGCCATGCACGTTTAAGCAGCGATAATCAGCATAGCTACATATCTGGTTAGAACCACAGCGGGGCCAGAAGTAACTGTAATGCTTTCATTTCATGAGGATCCAAGCCGGGGGTGAGGAACTGGGCCAGCTTACAGCAGCTGAGCAAGATGGTATTTTTGATAACTGCCTTCTGCTGCTCAGAATCCAGTTTCTGTACAAAAATACCCAATTTTGTGCAAATGGAAGGGATCTTCATAGTTTTCTATATATGCCTGGGTGAACAGGCTTGAAGAAGTGTGGATCACACCTATTTGTTTCACACAGTGTGGGATAGTGCTTTGGGCAACAGGAGTTTGCCTCAGACTTCATAATTATTAAAATCTATTACAAGCTTGATCAAATTGTGCCATTTAGAAAAAACAAACAAAAAAACCCAAAAAACCAACACAAAACCAACAAAACCATCATGAAGTGTCCTCCAATTCTTCCATTATTCATTAGATCAGAAACAGGCAGCTCGACATAAGGCATTCAAGCTGTTACAAAATTAATTTATTTGTAAATGACAAACGAAGCTCCTTCTCAGCATAACAGCTTTTCCTGGGGAGTCAATTTATTTAAAAGAAATCAAGACATTATCATATGAAGACATAATTATGGGATTTTGTGTGTAGTTGCAACCTGAAGTACTGCACTTAGACATCCATAGGAGAAAAAAAGAAGAGAGTTATTAATTGTTACCTTGTAAACTTTATCAGATTTGCTTCTAGAAACGAGGGGTTTCTATTTATCTCATAGCTATATGCCTTGACCCTGCAACGGATACATGCAGCTAGACTGCCCTACCACAGTCAGAAAGGCTCTGTGCAGGTGCACAAATCCATTAATGGCCACCTGCAAAGCTGTGTTGCAAAAGGGGCCTGGTTTACTGCTTGTGCCAGCTGGAAATACCTCTACATTCACAGAATCACAGAATCTTAGGAGTTGGAAGGGACCTCGAAAGATCATCTAGTCCAACTCCCCTGCCAGAGTAGGATCACCTAAACTACGTCACACAGGAACATGTCCAGGCGGGTTTTGAATGTCTGCAGAGAAGGAGACTCCACAACCTCTCTGGGCAGCCTGGTCCAGTGCTCTGTCACCCTCACAGTGAAAACGTTTTTCCTCATACTCAGATTGAACCTCCTATGTTCCAGCTTGCTCCCAGTGCCCCTTGTCCTGTCATTGGACATCAGAGAGAAGAGCCTGGCTCCTTCCTCCTGACACTCGCCCTTTACAAATTTAGAAACATCAATGAGATCACCCCTCAGTCTCCTCCAAGCTAAAGAGACCCAGCTCCCTCAGCCGCTCCTCATAAGGGAGATGCTCCACTCCCTCAATCATCGTTGTGGCTGCAGCAATGCTCACCTTGAGATTGCCCCTGTGAGATGTATTTAGAAGAATTTCTCTATTCAATATAGCGTATCAGCAGCATGCATATACACTGCAAGTCTGCTTGGCACCCCAGAAGTAAAGAAGAGAAAAAGACATCATAGTCCATTAATCTAAATCCCCTACGTTTTCATATTTCAGTATCATGGTCATGAGTGTTCTGTAGATACCTGATGTAGATTACTCACCCAGAAAGCCCTTCACACACTCAAGCTTGGTATTTGAAAATACTTTTATTTCCAATTCTTTTTTAAGGCTTTTCAAGAAAAGTTTTCATTCTACTCACTGTACCAAAATAGCTTAACGCAAAAATATTTAGCCTTGGGAGAAGAATTACTAAATTGCGAGTGTGCGTAGGTACACGCAATCCAGGATCTCCAGAGTACGCCTCACCAAAACAGCTCAAAGCTACAGGCAGTAGATCCGGTTTGGGGGTTTCTGTTTTACGTTTGCACGCTGGCACAGCACATCACTCACCTTCTCTGTGCACCCTGCAAAGGCGACTGTACACAGGCTTGCGGCAAGGCAGAGGAGCGGGAGGGCCATCCCATGGAGTGAGAAGTAAAGTGAAGGAACGCTGTGAAGCCAGGACACCCCAAAATGGCACACCCAGCCCCACAGCGCTTCTAGGCCGTCCCCTCTCCCATGCCATGACCAGCCAATGTAATGCAGGGCTTTGGCAGATGACAGCTGAAGCAGGCAGCTATGTCTGACACATGGGAGGGAGGTGACAGCACAGCTCATTAAAGAGGTGGGTGTTGACCTGCTCAAATTCGGGAATTTCACACCTAAGCCACACAACCTGACAGGCTTGACTCAGGATTCTGTTTAATGCTTTAATTTTTTTGTAACTACAATACTACTCCTAAGCATGACAACTAGCTTCTTTCAAATTGTTAAAATTTGCTGTGGTATTTCAATTTACCAAACTAAATGTACTGCTTGTGAACACCATTGGGTAAATAAAAATCAAGGGCTTAGATGGCTCTACAAAGCAAGGACGAAGGTCTTTTATTTGGGGCAACTGAGATCCATTTTATTTTGTGTTTTCATCTTATTTGTAAAGATAATGCTAGTAATGTTTGAGAACATTAAGGAGCATGATAAAGCATACAGCAGCATCCTCTGTCATCTGCACATGAAAAACCAGACCAAGCTAAATATTTTGGCATATGGAACCTAGAGAAGAAAGAGCATCACTTTGATAGTGTCCAGAGGCAAAAAAAGCTTTTAAAAAGAAAAACAGAAGCAAATAGTGTATGTGGGAAGACAAAGTTAAGGCATTACGAAGGTTTAACTACATGCTCTTAACATTTTAGTTTTCATTCTCTGCAGTCGCTCGAACCCCGGTTCAGAACACTTTACAAAGCCAGCCAATCTCTTAGCGCAATACAGTGCAAATCCCCCTAATGTGCACATCCCAGAGCCCTTGAGGGATTCAGAACGCTGTGCCCCTTCTTAAGGGTCAAAACTTCCGTCCTTTGATATTGCTGTATTTTTAAGTGTGTTAAGAGCAGTTCTTCGGTAGATCTAAAAAAAGAAAAGCTCAAAAAATAGTCTACAGCATCATGAAATAAGCTGGACTTAGCCAGAACAGACTACAGCTCTAGCCTAAAGTCAGTCAAAACACACATAATAGTCACACTCAATAAGCCAGGGCAGAAGACTTTCTCAGGGCTGTGTAGTGAAACAAATGGGATGGATACACCCCAAGGGGGGTGCAAAGTGCTGTTGTCTGGGAGGTGGCAAAGCAGGGAAGCGATCCCCGTTTCTCCTTGTCTTGCCTGAACAAGCAGTCACAAAACGAGCAAGAAATTTGAAGGAAAAACAGTATGTCCATCTAATAGACACATAAGAATGTGATTTCATTTAAAAATTGCTTCATCAAACACAATTCAAAATTTAAAGAGAGCAAATAAATTTGCAGCATAGTATGCTGTTGATTTGAACTGGAAACCAGTAAAGCCAAGCATGGAAATGACAGGCAGGGATTGCTTTCATAGAACACAATCACAGAATCATTTAGGTTGGAAAAAACCTTTAAGATCATAGAGTCTCACCATAAGCCTAACACTGCCAACTCCACCACTAAACCATGTCTCTAAGTGTCACATCTACACATCTTTTAAACACCTCCAGGGATGGTGGCTCCACCACCTCCCTGGGCAGCCTGTTCCAACACTTGACAACCCATTCAGTGAAGAAATATTTCCCAGTATCCAATCCAAACCTCCCTTGGTGCAACCTGAGGCTGTTTTCTCTTGTCCTGTCACTTGTTACTTGGGAGAAGAGACTGACCCCCACCTCGCTACCAACACACTAGCTCCACTTACCTACAAATTTGGGAAGAACTGACACATTATAAGTAAAAATGATGATATTTTTATGCCATTAGAATCACCATTTGCTTTATTTGATTTATAAAGCAAATGCAGTAAGAGTAAGTAGCCTTTTAAAGCAAAAAAACAAGTGCCAAGAACTCTGACATGTCCTTGGGAGTAGTTTTGTTGTGTTCATACCACTAAACAACTACTTACACCAAGGTTAACTGATAATCATATGCTTCTCTGGCTCAAGAGGGTCAGTGTATGTTCTAGAAACAGTGTTACTGTAGGTGTTTTGAGATACAATATTAATAACAACATCATCATCTTAAAAAATCAAACCATTTCCTAGCTTCTGGAAAAAGGAAAGTTGTTTATATTCTTATCTTGATTAAACCACTCTAGGATTTTGAAGGACAACTTAAGAAGTCCCTTTGAACATAAACCAATAAAAAGAAATTATTTTGCTATGGAGGATTGTATTTATCTCTGATTAAATTGGAAAGTACTGAATTAAAAAAAGATAACAGTCTCTATATAATTAAATTTTCATTCTCAAAATTACTCCTAGTTTCAACAGAGAATTGAAAATCTCTGCAAATCTACACTATGGTTATATAGTTATGAAATCAGTTGATTAATCTGTACTAGGAAAAAAGCACAAGAATACACAGTAGACCTGTAGATTTTACAAGAGACAAGGCTTGACAAAGTTTTCCTTGCTGCATATATTCTGCAGAAAGTTACATTTCAAATAGATTTGGGACTTCACAGTGCAAATAATGCCTAAAGGCATTTATGCATGGTTAATCTTTTCACATTCGCTAAATTCTGGATCAAGTTGAAGTTTTTAAAATTATTTGAAGTTATCTCCAATAATCTAACACAACTGATAGTTTCTCTCTAAAAATAGATTATACATAGTATTTAGGAAATAATTCTATTACAAACCTTTAAATATTGACTTTAGAAGAGGTTTCGCTCACTGGCACATATTGCATAAAAAACCTTCACAGCTAACCAGCCTCTGAATGATCATTAATACCACTCGGAACAAAACACTTCTCACATCTACAGACAACAGCAATAGCTCTGGAAATACACAGGGATGAAGCATGCACAGGGGGTCCCAGCCAAGCCCACCCTGCGCAGAAGGCTGTCACCCCCATGTTTGATACACTGCACAGGTCCATCCTGCACAAACTGGCCCTCCTCCAAGACTGCCTTCTCCAGTGTTAGCAGCTCATTCAAGATACCTCGCTGTTAATATTTGCCTCCCACAGACATTACTCCCCACGCACGTTTGTACCAATGGATGCTGAATTTTACCTGCCATTTACTGCTTAGTCACTTGGTACTAATTTTTCTAATAAACTTAAGTGGCTGCTCTTTACCTGACTATTCTTCACACCTTATCAACAGAAAACTCCATCTGAGTATTCACACATCTTTCCACATCAATGATAAATTCCCCAGAGAGTAAAGAGCTTTCAAGATGTTTAGGATCTTTGATGAGGGTCCCTACAAACACCTTTTAGAGAGCACACTCCAAGCATACTCCTCCTTCTGGATCACTCCACCCCACGTATCTGTTGATCTCCTGGGAGAAGTCCAATTGATCTACCAGACACATTTCCTTGCAGAAAGCACACAGGCTCTTCCCAGTATTTTGCCTACTTGGTTTTATGCTTGAAAACTTTGATTTGTCACTCTTCAGTTCTCTAGATCTTTTAAGCTTTGTATTGAGGCTAATTTCCTCTGGCATCAAATACAATTTAAGCAACAAATTAAACTATATTCCATTGTAAGAAAGACTTGACAAGAAACACCCCTTAAGCTCCTCTATGGAGAATACTGATGCAAATAATCAGCTTCAGTGATACAGCCGTATGTTTCTTGACTGCTCCTTTCACACATGGACCGTTTAGCAACCTGTCACAAAGCCTGGCAGGGGCTGTGTGAAGGGAAAGGGTGTTCACTGTCCTTTTTATGCCTTTACCAATTTGCTCCTCAAAAAGATTTGTCTGGTAATGTTATTTAATATTTAACTTTCCACAGATTATGCTCTCTTCCATGTTCTCTTCTGGATATATTTCCCCCTTTTATTTCCAGTATCTTTCTTTACTGTGCTGTTTAACCGTGTTTTAAGAGCATACTATTTTGATTCTTTCTTTCCTCCTCCCAAAGGAAAATGTTATTTTCTATTGTAGAAAAAAAAATGCACAAAGTCTCTAATAATGGACTCAGAGTTGCACTGTGCATCAGAAATATGAAATAAGAGGCAGTTCCTATCCCACAGTGATTACAGTTCTAACAGTAATAAGGCATTAAAAGTGACATAAGGTGGCCATGGAAGGAAAAATGGTCAAAGATTAAATACTACCTGTATTTAGCAAACAATGCAGAAAAGAACTATCATTTATCCAAGCAGCATTTTGGAGTGTAAGTAGGGCAAATTCAACAGCTCCTCACAAAGGCAGGATGCAGGAGAAAGGGTGCGACAAGATCTAAGCCCCTATCTGCACTACTGTGCCTATATAATTGCTTCCTGAAGCTGAAATCTGTCCTACAAGGGGCAAGAATGGTTATTCCTGACAAGCCGATGCAGGGTCTGTACTGGAGAAAGCTTTCAGGCAGAGAGCCTCCTGTGCAGCACTGGAGGGGTCTGGTTTTACAGACCTGATATCAATTACCAAAAGAAAGCAGCTACCCGAAAGCACTTCACCCACTGCTCCTTCCTATCTGGGACCCTACCCAGTGTCCCCCCTCAGCTTGACGCTTTTGCCAAAGGAGAAATCTGCTCTCTACTTACTCAGTTATGGCTTAATCTCCAAAGCAGGGGGTTCTGCAGCCTGGTAAGTATGTGGCTCCCTAGTTATAACTGGAAAATAAGCTTACATTCACCAGTAAGCACATCATGCACAATGGAAACTCATATCCAAGTCCAATAAGTACAATTTAGCAGGTTAAATTCTAGCCTTCATTTAATATACCTGTATCACCTACTAATCCAGCAACATATCTTCTTTTCGCTACACTTTCTAATGGTTACTTGCAATTTAGCACTAAAACTACCTTACATGCATTAACAAGTTGCATAATCAAAACAAAACTCAAATCCAAAGCCTGAAGCTTAATGATTTTTAGAATTTTATATTGTGGGTGTTGGTTTTTTTCCCCAAGCCTATTCACAGAATCACAGAACGTTAGGGATT
>NW_010205590.1:0-25124 GCF_000695765.1 Mesitornis unicolor
CTCCTAACATTCTGTGATTCTGTGATAATAAGAAATACTCCTTTCACATTCTTGTAAGAGAAGAAAATATTACAGCTGCTGAAATAAATGAAACTGTAATGAACATGCACTGTTTAAAATGTACCCACAAGAAGAATGCAAATTCCATCAACTAATAGTTTTTTTAAAGTATCCTAGCTTTGAAGCTCTCCTGTTGCAACTTGTACATGGAAAAAGCTCAATTTAACATGCACGTGAGCCCCAGACCTGAGAGTGGGTGGGAGGGGAGGGAAGTTAAAGAGAAAGTTAAGCTTTAGGAGCTAGTGTGGTATGAACTGTCGATGACCGGAGAAGGAGACTATGGACATATAAACCTTTGTTTACTATTAGAAAATGCAAAATAATGAATGCAGGCTCTATATGCAGTTTGCCTCATAGGAGCAGTTTCATGTGATACTAGGGGTTTTTTTCTTCCTATAGCATAGCTGATTGGACAATTTAATGTCTTATTACACATGAATTGTTGCAGTGTTATTTTATTATAATGAATTTCTGTTAAGCCACTGATGGGTGATGAAGTGGATGTTGTTGAAGCCAACCAGCAGTTCTTGCTCTCAGTCTCTAGCACACTGTGCAAAGTCACTTGGGGCTACTTGCCTTAATTTCTTTTGTCTCAATTTCCCTGCCAGTAACAGAGTGGGAGCAGACTCGGCCGGCGCAGCGTTGCCGTGCTGGCTCTCCATCCATGCCGTGGAGCTCCTGAGCATCCCACGGCGGAGCAGTGCCGCAGGAGTAGGGACTATAGCGAGCACTGCAATTGCAAGCTGAACGTAGAGAAGGTTATAGCCCTGTTTCCACTTGACTGGCATCTTGCCTAATGAGTTTACAGGTTCTGTTTCTACTTCTTAAAATAAGTAGAAAACATAAATGAAAGCATAAATATCTGCTGCTGTCGTTATAACCAGTGTTTCTGCATTTGCATTTTGTTATCAGTTTCTGTTTTGCCATTGTAACATTTCATGATTTTTTAACGTTTTGTTTCCTTTGTTTTCTTCTTTAACATTTCCATTGCTTATTTCTTGTGCCAGTGTACTGTGTCACCTCACCTAAGAAGGACGATAGGTATAGGGAGCCACCGCCCACCCCTCCGGGATATATGGGGATTTCTTTAGCGGACATAAAGGAAGGATCGCCCCACCACCCACACCTAAAACCTCCAGACTATAGTGTGGCAGTGCAGAGGTCAAAGATGCTGCACAGTGACCTCTCTAGACTTTCATCAGCATCTCTCGGTAGTGAACCGGTGGCCTGTATTTCATCGAAGATGCCTCAGTGGCATAGTCGGCAGCCGTCCAGCCCCAAGCTAGCAGATATGACTGACGCAGATAGTGAAGAGGATGGTATGTGCAACACCTGGCTCGGTAGATGTTAAGTGAACTCTGTGTGAATCTGGTCTGTGCAGTGTTTCCTTCATAACCATGTTCTGGGCTTTCTCTTGGTCATTCTTGGAGATTAAAACTTTGATTAATCTCTAAAAATACAAATACGTTTGTATGGCTGTATATACATGCAAGTATGGATGCATGTGTATACACATTGGAAGAAAAAAAGAATGCCTTCCCTTTAGAAAAAGCATGTTGACACCAAACAGACTCTAAATTATATATAAATAAATTTTTATATATATAAAAATATGAGATCTCCCAAAGCACAACCGAGACACTTAAGAGCATGTAGATACTGTTTTTTTTTATTTTGAAATATGTCCCCTCTCAGTGGTGATGATGGCTTTAAGGGACACTCTCAGGCTATAAATTACATGCAGAAAAACTCCAGCCTTTCTGGGTCGATTGACTGATGTCCCCGTGTTTTAGGATGGCATCAGGATGATGACATAAAACAGATATTTTGGATTTGGCTTTGGTGGGATGTTGCACAACTCTGAGCTCATGTCACATTTGTATTCTCATGTGCTAGCTTTAAGCTGCCTTATTCCTCTACAGAGATCTCTGGAGGTTGGGTTTTAAAATGTTGAACAAAATAGCAGTGAATTTCCATTCTGAAAATTGCATTTAGTAGAACCTGACCTCTCAGCCCAACTTGGCCTGACAGTGTCTCTTCCAGGGAAATACTTCATGATTTTGTTTGAAGCAATCGCCCATGCTGCCGAGCTCGGCATGTTTCGGGGGCCCAAAATGCAAGAGATTTTTCTGAAAAAGATTGCTCTTATGTTGTGTCAAAACTAACTTCAAGTTAGGGGAATTCTACTTAATTGTTTATCTGCTGATCTGCTTTCAATAGCTGTGCACTGATGTGATCTCTCTGTACCCTGTGCTGGTGAACTCATTTTTATTGTTTTTATTAGAATGTTGTGGTCTTTTCCTTCGATTTCATTCTGGCTTAAGATGTGCGTGTATTTAGATTAAAACAATTTCTGCTGCAAAATGATCCTATCTTGGCCCTTTAAAATATGTAAACAGTATTTTACATATATATTAGTACTGCAGTGCAAACTTATTGTAAAACTTAAAGTTGTCCAGCATTCATTCAGTTATGATATTAAATGTTTTTGATGTAAAAATAAGGAAGTAATTGCTTCAAACATTGTAATCAAATTTTTTGAAACTAAATTTAACCATACACTTTTAGATAGACTTATTTTACTATTTTTAAAGTGCCTGGTTAATTTAATTTGAGATACAACGCTCACTGCATGTGGGAAAGTAATTTGCTGGCTTTTCCCCCAAAATCTGTAGCTTTTGGGATATGGGGAGCTGCATGCTAATAATTTTTGGAGGATCTGGGATTTTCCGGTTTGCAATAAATCTTTATTGTATGATCTCATACCTCAGACTCCTTGAGGATTTGCTAAATGGTGGCACTGAATATGTTGACAGTGAAAACATCACAGTGAAGTAGTGAAGTCTTCACAGAACCGCTGTGATCAAACAACGGGGTACGCTGCTGTACCCTGTGCATCCCAGGCAGGCGACCGATGGAATAATTCACTATTATTTATGTTTTTCTTTTGCAGAAGATGAACAAGTCTCAGCAGTCTAAGCACTGGGCTGTTCATGTAAACCCCAGCCCAAGGGATGTGGGGAGGAGGACCACGTGGTTCTGTTAGCGATGGCTAACACCTTGCTGCTGCTGCCCCAGCCGTTGCGTTTGCCTCTCTCACGGCCAGGATGGAACGGCTCTACCTTATTCCTGTCCACCACCACCTAAGACCGCTATTTCTGCCTGTGAAATAGAAAATCATTTTCAAGGAACGTACTGACTGCCTGGATACTGATGTTGGTATCTGGGGATGGACCAGGCTTCATGCATCTGGGACGACCAGTTGTCACCACCACTTGAAACTCGGAAGCGTTCTTCTGTATGATACCATATAATCCTTTGGTAGTTTTCCATCGTCGTTATTTTCTACATGACCATTATAAGTCTAAGAGTGTTATTTTATGAACTTAAAAAAAATATATATCAAAATGTCAGCAAAAGCGAAGGACATTGCTGAAGTATCTGAAAATAATTTATTAATTTAATTTTTTTAAAGGGGAATTTCCTTTATGTGTGTTGGGAGTGCTCTGGTTGGCTAATACAAATGTTTAGTCAATGTGATAGTAAGCTAGCTACACATCAACAGTTGTGCTCTCAAAATGAACACAGAAAACTAGAAACAGGACATTATCAGGTGCAGAAATACATGGATTTTAGAGTGGTTTTAGATAAAATAGAACTAGAGCACAAAGCCCTACAGAGCGGCATGTCTGCCGCTCCCCTCCTACACAGACACAGCAAAACCCCTCTGCCCTGGAAGTAATTTTGGAATTTTTTTAGCTGCCAGCCAACTAAGGCAATAGTTGGTGCTCTCCTCCTTTCTTAAGTAATCGTTTGAACTGTGAAAGCTGGCGCTCCCAGGGAGCTGTTAGGGGAGTTTAAAGCTTTCCCAAAAAAGCTGGAAGCAGGTTTTGCCCCGCAGAGTTCAGCATGCAATCACATTGCTCGAAACCAAAACTAACCTGTGTGCTGTGGGTTTTAAGATCATCCCTCGCGTTCTGGCCTTTCACCAGCGCTGCACAGGATTTAGGTGCAAAGGTTATCTTTAAAACAAAACAAGAGTAAACTGTAAATCACCTTCATTTCACAGTAAAATTGGAGAAACTGAATATGAGATGCCATAATGCTTATATAAGATTATAGTGCATTTTACGATGCGTTAAAGCCCCTGTCGTGTTCATTGGGAAAATCCAGATGATCTCCAAACGTTTTGTTTTAAATCCTAGGTAAAAATGCTGGTGTTGCTGATGTCACTGACAGTTTTGACTTGCAGCCAGCCGGTATTAACCCAGGATCCTCTAGTTTGACTATGGTCAAATGAATTTCTTGTTTGATTTTGCTTAGCCAGCCAGAGCGCAGAGGGGTAAAACTGGAAATACCTGCAGCTTCTTTCTTTCTTTTTCTTTCTTTCTTCTAGCACACGATGCCCCCATTCTGGTGTTAAAATTGGACATGAATTTTGTGAATATGTATTTAAACCTTTAATTGTAAATCTTTGTTGTGATGTTTACAGCCTAAGCTAGAAAGATGATGTTTGTCATTTTTACAGTGCCTCAAAAATGATTATCCATAGTTGTGAAGAGCTTTAAGGTTTTTATTTTTAATCTGTATGTGTGCAGGGGGTGCAAGGTGAATGCAACATGACCCAAGTACCAAAAACAACCCAAAGCCTTTGATGTGC
The DNA here is from genome assembly GCF_000695765.1 of Mesitornis unicolor. NCBI lineage: Eukaryota > Metazoa > Chordata > Aves > Mesitornithiformes > Mesitornithidae > Mesitornis > Mesitornis unicolor. The sequence continues at coordinate 4,721 of NW_010205590.1, forward strand.
TTTCCCCATAGCAGCTCGGGACGGATGCTGCCGGGTAGGTGTGTATGACCCAGCCTGTGTCTGCATTCATAGTGGTGCCAGGCTCAGTATTACCACTGGAATATTACAGAATATTACATTCACTATTATGGCTGGAACTTACCCATGTTGACCAGAATTCGGGAGGCATAAATGAACAGCGGTGCTGAGGAAGGAGTGCCTAATTCCTAACTGGTTGGCTGGCTCTATGAATTTTTTGGCACAAGCACCTGAGAAGCAAATGGTTGAAAAAATATATTAAAAATCATTGGGGGTATATCTTAATAGATGTGTTTTGCTTTTTTGAGGCCTTAAGGAATATAGTGAACCTGCACAGGCCTTAAAGAGTAGAGATTAATGTAAGTGTCGAAGCATTGTAGGGCAGAGCGACTATTTTCAGCACATGTAATGTTGATAATACAACTGTTAAATTGATATTTTTGTGGGAGATAAATCCAAGTCCTAGCAGTCCCACCACCAACTGTAGTTACTTGTTGACTTCTATATGGAGTGCGCAATAGGCGTCATGTTTCGTCAGAAAATCATCTGTGTTGTGCCAGGTAAATGCAGTCATACGGTTCCCGTGGCCTCAGGCGTTGAGCTGTAGTTTATTTCAGCCTGTCGAACAAAAGTACAAGAGATGAAGGGTTCTTACGAAAGCAGCTTCCTTTTTCCCAAAAATAGTGCTGTCTGAGGATATGGTGAAGCTCCCCTTGGGAGCAGTTGAAGAAATCACCCACTGAAATGTGGTGTTTGCACATCAACAGCATCCGTTGGTTCTGCAGGGCTCTTCAGGACACTGAAAAGTTTTATTTAAAGTGAGTGAAAGTCTTGCTAATCATATTTTCCTAATAGCCAATACAGCTGGTGTAAATAAGTCATGCATAAACTATGGACAGATGAGCTCCGACTCCTGCTTCTCCTGCCTCGCACGGTGTGGCTTGCCTCTTCTGCTGGTCCTTGCTGGGATTTTTTGTTTGTTTGTTTGTTTTTAAATCAACCGATCACATTGATCGGGGCTGATAGCCAAATGTAGTGTGTCTGGTATGGATTTGAAGAGACATTATCCCTTTTTTCAGTAAGTCAAATGGAAGTAAGGGGGTGGATAGTACCTGTTGTACACTGCTTTATTGAAGTGATGTCTTCTGGATCACAGATCCCTGACTTGGTACCTCCACTGGGTTCCTCTGACTCAGGCTTTGATTTCGATGAACAATTAAAATGCCTCATGTCACGTTCTTCCACTGCCATACCTCGGTTTGCTCGCTTTCTGCTGCTGGTTTGCTCTGACTTGTGGGTGACAGATGTTTCAGCTATTTGCGATTTAACCATACAGTATTTCCCGATGCTGCTTTATGCAAATCGTAATCTTCCAAGTAATTATTGAAAAAGCAGTGCGGTTTTGTAAACTTCAGTTGGCCTCTCCAGTTGCAGAAAAGGGACAGTGAGATCACTGAGTGCTGGTTTCCTCTCCCAAATATACAAAACAATAGAAAGGCAACGTCTGCAGATATTTGCACTACGCGTTTTTGCAATGCGGACATGCAGGAAGGGGTTGGCTTTTGCTACCAATGGGTGGCAGTGCTGCTTGCCTGGAGTTTCAGAGGTGAGTGGTGCTTCCCTGGGAGCTGCGCAGAGCCCATTGCTGGGGTGGGGTGCACTGAGGGCTGCCTGCACCCACCGGAGGCAGAGGGTGTCCCTGCTCCCCAAGGGCTGAACCTGTCAGTGATGTCCCTCGCAGAAGGAGCCTGCATGGCATCAGTGGTGTTGCAAAACCTCTTTCATCATCTCCCAGGTCTTTCCATCGCAGGCAACAGTGGGGAAAATACGAACCTGCCATTTAAATTTTTGTAAAACATTAGACTTAGAATTTTTTTAAAGGATAAACTTACCACTGCCTTCACAAAAACAGGAGAAAAAAGGGATACTCTCTCTTTAGAAAAGCTTCACACATTATATTTCAGAACGCTTGTGTAGAGGGTAATCTACTTTGAATTCCCAACCTAGCTTTTGCTTATGTTGTGCTTTTTATTGTTTTATCTTTATTTTTGATATACCTGGAATGCAGTTTAGCTTGGTATTAATTCTAAATATGTGAGCATATTGGCAAAACTGCACAGATGTAATGATATTCCAATAGCAATTGTACTGCACAAGTCAGTGATTGTAAAGTATTCTGTAACAAGCAATGTTTGTCTCCTATTTTTTGATACCTCTTACACTTATGTCTTTTAGAAAGACAGTGCCTCTGTATGCTTTTTGTATTTTTACTGAGTGATTGTAAATATTTGTTATATTTTTGGTTAAGAGAATGTTTAAAAGTACTGTTTATTATCCAATCTATTAATATGTTGGAATCAATAAACAATCTACATATATTGATTGTTTTGGGCAGATCTTTTCTGGCAGGCAGCGGAGGCTGGGAGTGAAGCTGGGCAGGGCCTGGCTGGGAGAGCTGCTCACCTGGGGACACGGCGAGGGGCAGTCGCCAAGTGACTCTTGTCCTGGCAGTGAGCAATGGCCCCTCAGGGTTTGGCTTTGCCTCTCCCCATCTCAGCTTGCCCGTGTGGGGCACAGCTGGAAGAGCATCTCATGGACACCCATAGGGGTGTGTGAGCCCCTAGTAGTGCTGGGGTCCCCCCAGCTGTGCAGGGAGGAGATTGTGGGCCAAAACCAGCATCAGAGCAGGAACTGCCTGCAGTCTGAGTTTGCTGTCTGTTCCCTTCGCTGTGCAGCAGCTGAGACGTTGGAGACAGCAGGACCATGGCCTGGCCTGGGAGGGGGGAGCAGGGGACAGCCAGCCCCCTGGTCACCCCAGCCTCCCTGGGGTTTGGTGCTCTCACAGGTAGCACCCATTGCTTGGTTCTCAGTGGTGCCTCACCATCCTCCCTGCCTGTCCCACACCCCAGAGCACCTTGGCCTTCCTACTCCAGCAGTGCCCCCCTCCCCGTAGCTGCACTTTAGGGCCCCCAGCCCCTCGTTCCCAGCTGCCATGCCCTCCCACCTCACGGCAGTTCCATCCTTCCCAGCATGGCCCTGGAGCCCTCACTGGGATGGGATGCATGGGGACACCAAGGCCCACAGGGACATGCAGGGAACCTCTGCTCACAGGGACTCATGTCCGCTCTCTTTCTCCAGCTCCTGTGGCCCTGTGCTGGCACAGATGCCTCCGCACCAACCCCAAATAACCCAGAGTGAGATGAGGCCCGGTCAGAGATGCCATGGGGCTGCGTACCAGCCTTGCGGCCTGCTGCACCCTGCACAGTGGAAATAGAGATGTGCAGGGAGCGAAGGTGGAAGCACAGACCTGAAAACAGTACTTTTATTTTTCCTTGTTTTTGCAGACTGTGGCCCTTGGCAGCCCCCAGTGTGGAGTTATGGGTGGGATGGGTGAAGTGAACAGGAGCTGAGTCAGGACCCACCCTGCCTGGCTGGCAGGGCCGGCTGCCTGACTTCATTTTCTCTCTGTTTACTGATCATCCAAAAGGGAGCCTTATGGATAAATCCTTTTCTGTTTGTTTGGTTTTTTAAGGTGCGCAGCACTGGTGTGATGGTTACACGATGGTACTGCAAGGCCTGCAGCTTCTTGTTTGCTTCCCCAGTGCACGTGGCATTTTCTGTTCCCCCCTCCCCCTCTGCCATCTTATTTCTCCTGTTGGGGCTTTTCTGTTTTGTTCTTGGGGATCTCTGATTTCAAGCAGTTTCTGGGAGGTTGTTAAGTTTTTAATTTTTTCATTTTTTAACTTCTATGAATAACTATTCTTCAAAAAGGAGCAGAAAGAGGAGCTGCCACAAGAGGCCAGCATTGCCTGTGCTTTGATCAGAGCCTCTACCAGCTCCCTGTGCTGGCGCAGGGTGGTCCCTGCAGCGCTCAGCCAGCACCCAGCACCCTGGGAGGTGACACCCAGCACCCTGGGGGTGACAGTGGGGACACTGCGGGTTTTGGGCATTGCTCCGTGGCCGTGGGGTGCCCTGGACCCCTTGATGGTGTCTGCGGGGCCAACATGGCTCCCAAAACAACGCAGTACAGAAGGACCTGAAGGTCTCAGAAGGTTATTCTGCATTTAGGGCCTTCCAAGGCTGCCTGGTATGGATTCCAGATTTCTTCCTTGCTTGTCTGGATGATCTTTTTTCACCCATAATATTTATCCCACCTTGCAGGAGCCGTGACCTTTTCACAGAATCACAGAACGTTAGGGATTGGAAGGGACCTCAAAAGCTCATCCAGTCCAATCCCCCTGCCGGAGCAGGAACACCCAGATGAGGTGACACAGGAAGGCGTCCAGGCGGGTTTTGAATGTCTCCAGAGAAGGAGACTCCACAACCTCTCTGGGCAGCCTGGTCCAGTGCTCTGTCACCCTCACTGAGAAGAAGTTTCTTCTCAAATTGAAGTGGAACCTCCTGTGTTCCAGTTTGTGTCCGTTACCCCTTGTCTTATCATTGTTTGTCACCGAGAAGAGCCTGGCTCCATCCTCGTGACACTCACCCTTTAAATATTTATAGACATGAATGAGGTCTCCCCTCAGTCTCCTCTTCTGCAAACTAAAGAGCCCCAGCTCCCTCAGCCGCTCCTCATAAGGGAGATGCTCCACTCCCTTGATCATCTTTGTAGCCCTTCCCACCTCCATCTGTATCCGGGCCATTGGTGCATCATGGGAAGTTGCAAAGCTTTTCATCCTGTGGGTCTGTGCAGCAGAAGCAGCAGCAAACCAGCAGGGCAGTGTGTGAGGGCAGCAGGTAGCACTCAGGTTTTGTTGGAAAGCGTAGTGCCATTATGGCCATGATGCAGCAAGCAATTTGTTGTGTTACAATCAAATTATGAAGAAGCAGTTTCATTTTCACTTAAGCATTTTTGCTTAATGAGTTACTTTGATTTTGAGGTTTTCTGTTACGTCCCCCCACTCCTCTTTTAGCAGCTTTAAACGCTATTTGACACAGCCCAAATTGTTGCTTTTTATCTAAATTTCCTTTAAATAGGCAGCACCCCCTCCCCTGATGCATTTTCACCCATGCCTGGGTCTGGCTCTGTCCTGCTTTCACCTCTGTCTCAGGATTGAGGATTTACCAAACTCAGGCTGTGGGCAGAGCATGGCAAACCCCTCATTACAACAGGCTTCTGTCCAAAAATCCTTGTAGTCTGTGCTGGGCCCAGCACAAGGGAAACCTGGACTTGGTGGTGGAGGAGGCTGCAAGCTACTGCCCACCAAAACCAGCATCACACAGACCAGAGCAGCTCACAGGACCCACAGTCTGGGGTCTTCAGCCCGAACTTTCACTGGGGAGGTCTCCTTCCCTGCCAGAGGATGAAAACCCAACACACAATGTGCTGCATCTCTCCCTAGCCTCAGCTTTCCATTTCTAAGCCTTTGGGTTAGACCGACTGTGGTTGGAGCGGTGGGGAGCTGCTTGTATTAACAGAGCTCCATGGTTGAAGTGCTCGAGGTCTCCTGAAATAGTGCATCAAACAGCTGCTGACCTAAACTTCAGTCATTGAGGGCATTCAACCAATCTGTTCTCTAATCTTCTGTTGGAGAGCAAGTATCCATCAGATTTTATTGGGAAGAAGCAGTAACAGCTTGTCAGACTGCACTGATGTGGTGTTAATGCTCAAAGAAAAGTTGAGAATGGTCCCTCCAAAGCAAATAGGAAAAGAGATTGTTCCCCTCTCGTAGCACAAAGACTGCTCGTTTAGCAGATGTGCTCTTGCTAGAAAACGGCTTTCTGTTTTCTTAAAGGGAGGAGTGAGGAGACCTGCTGGTGGCAGGGCCTGCAGCCTGAGCGATCCCCACCGCCCAGGGGGCTCTGAGACAGGGGCACTCCGGTGACTGCAGCTATTTTCCAGTTACCGGGACGGTAAAATGTGCCAGAGAAGCCCGTGCTTGAGTACAAGGAGTGCTCTCTTCTTCTGTGTGAGATTCCTGCATATTTGGGGCTGGAGAAACACTGTTTCTCCTCATGTGACCTCGATTAAGAAGGAGCACTCAGAGCCCGTGATATTTTCTCTATGTGCTTTAAGGCTGAGGCATCAGCTCTTGTGGTTTGTCCCAGAATTTGCAGTATTTTTAGCTTTCCTGAAGATCCAGGTCCTGGAGGCATGTGATGACATGAGCCAGTGACATTTTTTGGGGGGTACGTAGAGAAGCTCTTGTTGCTATGAAGAAAGCCTTGAAAGTGCAAACTATAAAAAAGTATTCTTAAAAAAAAAAAAAGTGGGAAGGAAATGAAGACCCACATTTATTCAACCCCTCTTCCCCCTGGCTGCCATCATTGCTTGGCTGCTGGCTCCTGACGCTGGCTTTCTGCTTTCCCGGCAGCCTAAAAGGGCCATGTCCTTCCTGGAGTATTGCCCCAAAAACTTTTATTTTTCTGAGTGAGCTGACACTCCTGGAAATTCAGGAAATAACAAGTTACTTGTACAAGATGAATGTTAAATGGGCTTCACAAACATTTCTGTTCATTCCCCTGCATTCATCTGAGGAGGAGAGTAATTACCAGTGTGACAATGCTGCGAGTCAGTCTTGGCTTGGGAGAGATTAAGAAAAATGGTAATAACTGAATTTCAAATGTAGATGTAGTTGCATTTAACACTTATGAGCAGCAATAAAGATGAAGGTTGTAATTGTATCTGCAATTTCAAACCTCACAACATAATTTTATATACTCAAACATCTGTTTTAGAATTGTAGCTGAGAGTGTCAGATAATTGGCTTTTTTTCAGACCTATCAGTTAGGCACCATCAAGTTTATTATAAATTCAAACTCATTTATTAGTAAACACGACTTGTGTTGAACAAGGCCACAGCGCAATCGTCCTGGGGATGGTAAGTGGGTCTGGAGCAGCAGTGTCCACTTTGCCGTTCAGCAGAATGCTGACACACGGCAGAACTCACGGCCCCGAGGAGGAGGTGACCCTCCTGGGAAGGTACCGGTGTTTCACCCGTCCTCTGGGAATTATGGCTAAAGAGCATCGGGGAAGCCTGCTGCAAACCTGGGAAAAGCTTTTCTGGGCTATCAGAGGTTGATGGAGACCTCCTGACCTGCTTGCCCAGGACTGCGAGCACACCTTGTCTCACCTTGGTAAGTTTGGGAACACACAGCATGAGCACGTGGCTGCGGTGTGATGCTTCCTTTGCTTTCTCTCATTTCATTTTTCTGTAATAGCAGTAAAGCTGATGGTGAGGAAGGTCTGGTGCTGGGCTCCTGCTTGGAGGACCAGAGGGGCGACACAGGTGAGTTTTGGCAAGACCTGGTGCCTTCACCCTGAGCCGAGCTCGGGAGGTGCTGCACAGGCAGCCATCTCAGCACTGGCTCTCTAGGCCGCTCCTGCAAATGATGGAGGTTTTGGGGAGCAGCAGCTCCCCCATGGCTGGATGCCCTGGCACCCTCTGGGTGCTGCGTGGGTTGTTTTGTCTGTGCTATTCCCCAGCCGTTGCATGGTGGGATGCTAGAAACACCTTTTGCTTCTGCAGCTCCATACCAGGCAGCAGGTGTGCTTTCGTGCTCTCTGCTTCCCGCAGCCTGGTCCTTTCCCACATCCCCCGGGGCTGTGGCATTGTGCCTTGCCTCTGAGCTGGGCTGGACCAGAGGCACCGCACCAGTGCCATGACTCAGTGTCTCTCCTCAAGTAGCCATGGTGCCTGGGAGAAACACCTCAGCCACCCGCCTTTGCCATCTGCAGAGGGAAGTAACTAAATTTTGTAGAAGTCACCCTCGATTTTACAGCAGTAGTAATTAAATGTAATTGGAGATGTGACTTCTAAACAAGGCCATATGTTTTTTTTCCAGTAATACATTTGATATCAGGAAGAACAAACCAACAATCAAGGAGGTGGAGGAGCAGCTTGTGGGGTGACGCTGTTATTTCACCCCATCTCCAGCGATGGTGTCCATCATGGAGGCAGCGCATCTCTGAGCTTAGTTAAATGGTGCTGCCTGGGAGAAATCTGCTGGTTGTTGGAGTACCTTCTGTATCGTCAGCAAAGTGATGGTTTTTAAAAATAATAGCAGCAGCAGAAGCTAAGGAAGCCCCTGGGTCTCTGCTGCCCGTTCCCTGAAGGAAGCTGCTCCAGCACAGGTCTCCCTGCAGGGAGGTGAGGAGGAAGGTGCTTCATCGACTGACTTTTCTGTAAAACCTTTGCTACCTTGAAAAGTCCTTAGTGACTGAAGCACATATTAAAAATAATATAATTGTCAGCCAATTACACAGTTTAAAACTAAAAAAACCTGGCCTTTGGTGATGGTATAGTTTTCAGAAGTCCAGAAACCTGGTCAATTAGAAATTAGCTCATTCAAAAGCCCACATATGACATTAATAAAATTCTGCTCTTCAAGCCTAAGGAAAATGTGCACCACAATAATTCAGTAGCTGCTGCTTCAGTTAGCTGTGCCCTTTCCTGCCACATGGAAGGCCCCCCGCGGGCAGGGGAGCTGACCTGCACCAGCAGGGTCCCAGCAGCAGGTGGCACTCACTGCCAGGTGTCCCCAGTTGCTTTGGTCTAGCAGATGTCACCCTGAACGGTGTGAGCCAGACACTCGTGGAGAATTAAACACGCAGCCCCGTTCTGGCCTTCAAAACGGGGAGCTGCAGGGTGTGTCTTATTTGCAGTATTTATTATTGCATGGGGGTAAAGGAGCCCAGCCCGCGGTCTGGCACCATCGGAGCCGCGATGGACGGCAGTGCTGGTGCAGGTTTGTGCTAACGAGCTGCAGCAAAGACTGGGAGAACTGAGAAATGCTCTGGTTTCATTTTATAATCTGCATTATTTCTCCACAGACGGGTAACCTGGCAGTTTAAGAAGCTCAGCGCCGTGGTCTGTGTGCCGGTGTTGTACACCAGGTATTTACACAGAGTGTGTTGACGAGTAGTGCAAACACGGATGACTTGCAGACATCATTAAATGTTTCATCAAGTCTTGTCAACCAAGAAAAGCGTCTGTGGGAGGAAGACCTGTGGTGAGTGTTAACCCAGGTCTACCTGCAGTGCTGCTGCTGACTTTGACTGGTTTCGAGTTGGCTCTGCTTTGTAAGGCAGACGGGTACCAGGCAGGGTTGTCCTCTCTGTTGCTGCTGATGTCTCTGGCAGCCGGGACTGCATGCGGTGAGTATCAATAATGTCACAGATTTTTTTCAATGGGCAAATGATGTGTGGCCAGCTTGAATTCTTCAGATCAATAATTCAGTGACAGGCAGCTGGAGTGCTTGGAAATGGCATTAAGCCCAACAGAGTTGTTCTGCTTATTGCAAAGGATCGAAGAAACACCGGACCCTGAATTGCTGAGCTCTATCACCATGTCAGCGCTGTGTGAATAGTAAGTGCTGTGGCAGAAGGAGGCCACGTGCATACGTGGCCTCTTTGAGAAGTGAAGGGGAAATGTTGAACTCTTGGACTTGCCAGCTGGGGAATGCACACGGGGGATGGGACTGATTTCCACCGCGGTGCCATACCAGTCACCATACCCATCCATGGTCCTTTCTTCAGACAGCAGGAGGAAGGTTGCAAAGCCATTTCTAACAAAATTAGGAGGGTTTATTTATTTATTTTAAACAATTTGCATCTTCCTGAAGAGGAGCAGCCTCTCCTAGATGTTTTGTGGGCAGCTTTGCTCCAGATACATTTCAGGTTAAGCAGTAGCAAGTAAGGTGCAAATATGTCAAGGTTTTTCCTGATTTAGCTTCTCTTTGGAAGGGGCAGGGAAGGACAGCTGAATTGCACCAGTTTCTGGTGAGGCTGTAATGTGCTTAGCTAAGTTGTCGAGGAGAATTAGCGCAATTAGACATCACGGAGCACTATCTTTAAATTCTGTTTCTGTGTCTCACAAAAATCAAGTGTTTCAATGACAAAGTAAAATCTGTTTTGACACACTGCAGGGTTTTGGGTTGTGTCCCCCCTCTTTGCTTTTGTTGTCTCAGTATCAGACATTAGCCAAGATGGGCGGCAAGACAGTAAACGACACAGCAAAAGAAGAAAGCCCTTTGCATTGCATGTATTGTGCTGTGGTTTGATGAGGATTTTGGAATTAGGAGCAGTAATACTAAACCAACATTGCTTTGGTGTCAAACCTGACCAGCCTCCTGGGAAGCACAAGGCTGGCCCTGAAGATGCAGGTATCAGGGGAGTTTCCCAAGGCAACAAGTAACCTGAGTTTCTCCCTGGTGTTTGAGTCAGTGTAGGCTCCCAAAGGCTGCTGGGGCAAATCAAAGTAAAAGCCTGTCAGGTCTTCTGGGACGTGCACTGGATTTCCAAAACGTGCTTGGTCTTGGTAGCTGCCTGTGTTGGATTTTGGACAGAGGACGGTGGTTTCTGCATCCCTAGTGTTGCCTATCTGCATCCTAAGGCACTTCAGCACTTATGGTCTGAAAGACTAAGTCACGTCTGAAGACGGGAACCGAGGTTCCTAAAGCAACTTGGATGTGTTACCCTCTTCTTAAAATTTCTATTTGTAAGCAGGATTTTTTTAAAAGAAAACCAGAACCTAACCCAAGAGCCTGATTGCTGGGGCAGCTCTGTCTGCTGCCTGCCAAGAGGCTTCCTGGGCTGAAGAGGCAGAGAGCTGTGTTGAACTGGTGCCGGGCTAACACGACATTACTGTTCGTTCCCTGTCAGTGGTCATAGGGGTGAGAGCTGTAACCGTGAGATTTGAAAGTGGTGGAGTACCTCAGCGGCTATTAAGAGTTTCTTTTCTATTCCTAGAGAAATAAGCCCAGGATAGAGAACGCAATCCTTTTACATTGCAATATCTTCTGTGAGCTGCAGGGAATTTGCTTGCCTTATGGACAGGATCTACAGTAAGCTCCTTTTCCCACTTAGGCTGATGATATTTGCTGTGCATCAGAACAGTATTTGATCTCTATCTGGGTTTTTTTCATCCCCCAGAAGACACACCTCTTACATTCATGTTCATGAAATTCAAATGAGCAGTGAGTCGAGCAAAAAGATCCTGTGGCATGAAGTTTGTGTAGAGCTTACAGAGTTGTTGATGATTTTATTCCAGATGATGCATTTAATTCAGTGTAGCTGGTCTTTAAATGCTGCCTCTTCTAGAAGGTATTTAAAATAAAAATCTCTCAGACATATTCTAGCCAGAGAACAATCAATCAGTGAAATGCCTGCAATGGTTAAATGATTGATGCAGCTTGGATTTCCTCTCTTTCCTTTTGCATTTTAGTTTCATTGATTTTTATTCTTTTAAAAGCTACTGGGAGTTTTGAAGCTTCAAATTGTTGTCTTTGGGAAGAAAATGCCTAGGGAAGAATTTTAATATTGCTTTTTCTAATTGCTGGGAAGTGAAGGTTAAGCAAGATGATCAGGCGTCGGCTGGAGCTGGCAGATGACAGTCATTACAGATATGAAAGTCTGGTGTCAGTTGTGGTACCGTTTAGTGTTGTAGCAGTAGTAAAACCAGCACAATGTCATTAGAGTCTTTATAGGACAAACATTTCAGAAGCCGGCTCTATATCCCAGTGATGGCTGTGCAAACACTGCTGCTCACTTTTAGAGCTTGAATAAAATCCGAGTTGATTGCTAAGCCAGTCGTAATGTCTCCAAGGTCAGAGGAGACTCCTCGTATGAGCTTATCTGTGTAAAAGGAAGAAGAAAACACTCCACCAAAAAGCAAAACAGACCCTGATGCCTAAAGAAACAATGTAATAAAAGCCTGCGTAAGAAGGGAAGGTTTGGATAGCTAAATTGTGAAGGAACATTTCCCTATGGAATATGAACATCTCTACTGAGCTCAGCAGTTGGAATGACTCTATTAAATGCATGTTGACTTTTGTCCTTCAATTGTTTTGTCTTTAAGCTATATCTATATGTATAGCTATATAATTCAATACATATTTATTTGTTCGGGTTCTTGTGGCTTCTTAATAGATGTCATCTGTCTTTGAAGAGCGATTTTCCCTGGTGATGACTCTCCATCACTGCCGTTAGCAGCCTTTGCTGACTAATCAAGATGTAACTTTGTCCCGTTCTTGTAGCCAGAGGGTATTTTTGCAGCTCTGTAGGGTTTTGTCTGTCCTCTGGATGCTTTGCCAGTGTGTTGTGCATCTGTACAATGTCAAATACATATTGCCCACAGCAGCATTTAATAGACTTCCTGATGTCAATATAAAGTCAATAACTCAAGATCTTAATTGCAGGACATGTCTGGATGCTGGCTTACCTATGATTTTTTCTGTGTCAAATAACTTCCGATCTTTGGAACAAAACTAGAATATTGTTTTCTTAATGACCCTAGGAAACAAAAATAACATTGTGAAATGCAGTTCTGTAAAGTAATGTTCATTGGTCCGGAGAAAACACTCCAAAGTGTGTCCTTTTCTTAGTACTATAATCATTTGCCAAATTGTTCCAATAAGCTGGTTTTATAGAATAAAAAGGACAGAATTTGAAGATTCTCATTTGTGAGAACAGAAGGGACGAGGTGATGCATAGGCAAAAATACTGATTAAATGCCACACTCATCCTTAGAAGGTGAATGCAAATTATCCCAATATTGTGTGTTGCACTTTGGGGGTATAACCTTTTTATGTAGTTGATTATTGAGCTACTACTACCCTTAATCAGTCGGCAATTGAACGTTGAGCCGAGGCTCAAATTCTCTCCCCTGATTTTCAGAATCCTGTGCTGGAATTGATCCTGGCAATTAGTCAAACTGGGCTTGAAAATCAGTTTTAAATCCCTGATGCTGGTTTCCTCACAGAGAGAGGAAGGGGAAGGAGCGGCTCTGCAGGGATGGGTAAATGTCTAAATACCCCTCAGCGGGCTAAATACACAGTTGCTGCTATTGTCAAAAAGAGGACAGAGCACCAGACTATTGATGGAGACATATGTGTACATGTACATGTACATGTACATGTATATGTATATGTGTATGTAGATATGTATATGTATATGATGTATATGTATGGGGGGGGGAAATCTGAATGGTATTTAATATAAGTGGTTTTTGCTGAAAGCACTTGTAAAACAGCTGTTATTTTTTTCCTTGCTACTGAGGAACTCATGGTATTTGCCCTTTTTGGTTTACAGCTGCAATCTCAGTTAAGTGAGATCCCAGGGAAAAAGTGCGGTACCCCATTGCTGCAGTGCTTTTCAAGCACACAAACATGTACATGTATAAGTATGGATGGGCACGGCAGGGAGAGTGAACAGCAGAGCCTTGACCTCCAGGATAAATGTTCTTTCCTTTGCATATGTACTGAATCCAGAAATTATTGTGGTTTTAGGAAAAATAAGACTTTTTGAGACAGCTGTTGAGGTGGCAAGTGCTTCCAGGAATCTTGACACCCAGGCAGGATACTGGTAGAGCCGGTTAGGCCAAAAGATGGCACTGTTTTTCTATTTCACTGTAAAGCATATTCCCTCTCCAAACCAGATTCATTCACTATAGAGCCTCTCTCAACAGCATTAGTTTTCCAAGGCTTTACATACAGTAAAGTCCATTATTGTGAAGGCAAAATTGCTGCCAAAAAAGCCTTCGGCTAAATATATATATATAAAAACTAATAACGCATCATTCTGATGAAAAATAACGTGCAGGGGAGGAGTTTTTCTCAATTGTTAATGGCCAATGTTTGTTGTATTGTTGTGTTTAGTTCGAGAAGCCTTGAAGGTGAGAGGCAGCTTTTCAACATGAATGGCACTTCAGCGGACACTTTATGAATTTTACAAAGAAAAGCCCTGGAATATTTAAAACCCCTGCTAATGTCAAAGAAGGGAAGCTGCACATCATGAGAGCAGGGTCAGATGTGAGTGCCATCCCTGGGGAGAAGAGGGTAAAGCACAGGGTGCATTGGGGTGCTCCCTGGGTAGGAGCATCCCCAGCAAAGCCTGTGAGCCCTTAGGATTAAGAAATTCAGGTATTAGCTAAGATAGACATTAGGTCTTGCTGCAGGGAGAAGGCTCCCGACTCTCCGGTCACTGTAAAAGGTTTCTTCCTTTCTGCAAAGGGCAAGTGTCTTCCCCAGAGCTGAGGACTGGTCCCGTGGTGCCTTACTTCTGGTTATCCAGCTCTGAGCCTGATGAATTATTTAGGGTCAGAATATGATTTAAACTCTCGATCTCAGTGCATTACAGTTGTCTTTGATACTACACTTTGACTGCCCTTTTCTTTCCCATGGAAAAAGTCAAGACATGGTGTCTGTCCAGAGCGGGGCCCAACTTGCGTGTCTGTGGGGGGTGAATCCCCAGAAAAGAGATCTCTTTTGAAGGCCATTTAAAAAATGAGATGTAAAACAATTTCTTTTAATCCTCCAGACTGCCATTGACTGGAATCTTGCATTTCCTTGCTGCTTGTTGCCAGCTCTGACCCTGCCCAGAAGCCCTCTCCTGCTGCTGGGGGTGTCAGCAGTTGTCCTGTCCGGTGACTGGAGACCTTTGGAGACCAGCAATGGTTTTCTAAAGGCTTCGCATTTCCCCATCACTGTGCATCCCATCATGCTGCACCTGCATGGCTTGATATTTCAGACCAAGTTCAGTGCTGTGCATACGAAGCTCCACAGCTCTAGTTGATGGTGGAGGGCTGGGATAGTCTGGTTGTGGGCACTTTTTGGAGAAGCAGCTGTGACAGACCATGGGTTTCCTCCAGACTTGCAGGGCTGTGAAATCCCCCCAGCCCTGGCAGCTGGCTGGGATAACCGACAACGGTATTTCTGTCCGGTACAGTGTCCCTACAACTGCCTGTGGCAACCCAAGAGATGAAAATTTAAAGCTGAACGGAGCAGAGACACCAGGTTCAGTGATCTAAAGACACTCCTGTTCCCTGGTGAGTTCACTTAGCCTGACTGCTTAATTGAAGGTGACAATGCAGCCTTTTTTTGATCTGGCAGCATCTATATTGTAGCTTATGAAATGGGCTGAAAAGCTCAAGAATAGCTGCACAGCAGATGAAAGACCCTAGCAAAGATGACAGGGCGAGAACAAAGTTTATTTCATTAAGAAAATGCAGGAATAAAGGAACAGAGCTTTTCAGACCAGCCTCGTTAGAAACCTAGGCGAATTAGTGACATTATGGTTTATTAAATCTCATTATGCCAAGGACAAAAACACTTCCCGCAGAATGTTTACAACGATGACAAAACATAAATGCTAAGAGAAACTGTTTTCTCACTTAAATCTTACCCTTTAATGCAACTCTGAGACCTTTTGGTTTTAGCTTTTAAAACATGAGGCCATTTGTTTAAATGTAAATCTTAAATTGAACTGTCTCTGTTTAGCACCTGAATTTGAACATTTCAGCCAAGATCTTGGGTGGTTTAATTACTTCAGAAAAACACAGCCAGTGAAAGTATTTTCCAAGAGTCCACTTGCACAGAAAAGCCTCACACAGACACTTTTTTGCTTTTTTATTGAAAGGTAATTTGCAGTGGTACATGTGCAAGTGCATACATATTGATTTTATTAATGAAAATTAAGCATGTACAAATTTGCCTCAGTGGAGACTGCAGGGTAGGGAAAGGGAAGGTTACTCACACTTAAGCATTTCCATAGTTCCCCATGTTCATGATTCTCCGCACATAGCCGCTGTGTGCCAGACCCCAGATTGGGATGCAGGGCTCCTCACTGCCCATCTTCTGTCTCTAGACTGTGACACACATTGCGAAAGAGATAAAACAGAATAAAGATCTCCAGGCCAGTTGATTGCCATGCAGACCCTGAGCCATTTGACACAGGCCCCGGATTTAGGCATAAATCTGTTGTCAGCAATTAGAAAAGGGAGAAGGGTTTTGGGTTGCGGATGCGTTTCCGAAGAGCAAACCAGATACCACAAGGCTGGTTTGGGTATGGAGAGTAGGGAACGAACCCAGTGTGAAATAAATGAGATGCTGCGTGGTCTGTTCTCAGTGTTTGGGCTGAGCAGAAGGTAAGCTGGCATCCTTAAGGGTGAAATCTAAATTAGATTAGGGGAGGAAAGGCAAATTTCCTTAGGACAAGTCTGTGCTGCACCCTGAGTGCAAGGTGGATGCTCTGAACTAACGGGGGATGTGCCCGACCAGTTGGGGTAGCACAGCACTGATCAGTGTCCGTGTGCTGTCCCTGACCCACAGCTTCATTGCACAGCCTCACCTGTTCCTAAGCTGAATTTGTATTCCTAAAACAAGTGAGGCATTTTGTTATTTTCGGCTGGTTTTGATTGACAGTACCCCACCAATGCTCTGGAGAAGAAAGGCTGAGAAGGGTTTATGGCTTGTTGCTACACAAACTCCAACTCTGGGGCCAATAATGGGGCCATGAGTCAGTAGTGAGGATTTTTACGCTCACCAAAGGCATAATTCCTGCCAAAGACTTGTGTCTTTTCTCAGAGTTGACTCACACATGAAGCTGCAGCTTCAGGTCTTGTGCCCCACTGGAGTCACCTTCTGTACTAACTGGTGCGCAAGAAGGAGTGTTGGTGTGCTGGCAGGAGTGCTTTGAAGGTGGGATGAGATAGCAGGTCAAGGATGATTGGAAGCAAAGACAATATCCTGGTTCATTCTTGACTTGTTAAAAATCTTTCTATGTGTCTGTGGATGAAGTGAAATGAGTCCCAGTCTTTGGTCAAGAGATTAACATGCTGTCAGCCCACAAAACCCATTGACGAAGTACCCATGGAAGACGATGCAGCAGCATGCCTGTTCAAGGGTTTCCATTTTGCAATGGTAGTAACATCTCAGGGCATATCCTGTAGAGATGATAAAGCTCAAGGACTCTGCTGGTATGTGCCACGCTCATGGTTTTCCGCTTTGTCCCCAGGCCACGTAGCTGAAGGACCAGCTCTAATGCGCAGACAGTGATGAACGTGAGTGGGTGATGGACTCTCTGTGCTGGAACGTGGTGGAGATGTCGGCTGGGCTGCTGGCTGTTACAAAGCACAAATGCATTCTTACAGAGGCTGACAAAAATAGCCTAGTTCCCATTCATTTCAAATCCCTTGAGGTGCCTCTCTTCATTATTAGGCACCTAGATACTTCTGCAAATCTCCCTCTTTTAGTGCTTCATGAGCTAGGAGCTGATCTGGCACATCAAACTTCAGATAAAACAGATGTTTCTAGATCTGAGTAGTTTCTAAAATGAGAACCAGAACTTCTAAGACCTATGATGAGGTCAAAATTGCTCATGCCAGTGAGAAAGTAATTTCTAGAGATTTGCAGATTTATTTTTTTTTAACTTATTTTGAAGGGCTTTTGTTGTTGTTGTTTTTTCATTTATGCTAAAGTGAGAGGCAGGAGAGATTTCCATCAACAGTAACACATAAAGCATATTGGGAATTGTTTGGGTCAAATAATTTTACCCTTTTGTGAAACGATGCTTTAGGAATATTATCACATATATTGGTTATATTAGCAATCTGTTTATCCAGGTAACTGAGAGGCAAATGTAGCCTGCCGGTTTCTTAGGAAGACAAAGGCAGAGTGGAGAGTGTTTATACGATCCTGCATATAAATGACTTATTTATTTTGATAAGATTTTACTGAAATCCAAAAGAGAGATTGAACATATAGCTGTAAAATACTTATCAGCATGAAATAATGCCTGCTTTCTGTGCCTTATGTGCTGTATGGTTGGCAATACCTATCACGATGGGTGGCTTTGGTACACAAATAACCTATATTGGGGTGGCACCGGGACCAAATCCTGATACCCCTCACCTCTGGGTCTGGGGCAGTGAGGATGCTTTGTGAGAGATGGGCTCTCGAGTGCTATAGCCTTGGTCCAGCGTTGTTTGAAGCAGTAATTTATGCTTTGATTTTCACCAGCCGTGGGGAAGGGGTGCTTCTGCTCCACATGCCCCAGGTTCTGGGCCTCTGTACTGCATGGTAGTTAGCAAAAGCAGCGCAGGCGGGTGTGCACCTAAGGACTTTCTCCAAGAGAAGGTTTGGGCAGATACGACAGATGAGGGTGCATGCAGAAGGGGAGAAAAAGTGTTGAGAGAGAGGGTTGCAGTGGGAGAGTCATGGTGGCCTTGCCTGGCCACCCCGGCAGGCTTTGGGCGCAAGGGCAGCCTTGTAGAGCCTGCCCACCCCCTTGACTTGCGGAAAAAGCCTCCACAGCCTGTAAGGTTGTAAAGTAGGTATGTTTATTCCACGCGTGGGCGCATGGGGGATCACTCCTCCGCAGACGTGCGCACCTAAAACAACAATTTCCCTTGATTTCATACAGTAACATATTGCCTATTCATTAAGTGCTTACACATATTCATAACCTCCTTTCCCTGAAAAGGCCGTCCTTTTCCAATAAGTCCTTTTCCCAGAAGTCCTTTGCATGTGCTCCACCTTCTTCTCCTCCCAGTCACGCCTGTGCAGTGCCTCCTGCTGGTCGTGGGCCAGGGTCTCGGGAGATGAAGTAAGTAGTCTTCATCGTGCTGAACTCCCATCACCTTCTTTTGGCACATGCTCCTGGAACTTCTCCAAGTCACAGAGTTGGTTTTATCTGGTTTTTTGGCTGCTTCAGTTTCTATTTCTCTACACTTCATTTCCCTTATTCAATACCCTATTGTTAGTTAGTTACATGCCTGCTAACCTCAGTTTCCCATTAATTTCTATAAGCTATTCAATTCCTTGCTTATGTGACTGCTAGGTTTTACCTAGACCCTAGCTCTAAACTACAAGCCCCCCATTTCACCCTTATTTCTGTTTGGTTTGGTTTTGTTTTCTTGTTTTGGTCAGTGCTGCAGTTGCTTTGCCCTTGAGGTGGGGTCTGAGCCCGGTGAGGTCTGCTGGGCTGCAGTCCTGGCTGTCCTTCACCCAGGTTGTCCCCACGTAGGCTCCTCAGCACTGGTCAATCCCACAGTGATACTGGGCGAGCACTTCCCTTCAGTTATTACCGAGTATTTTGGATGTTGCTAGAAGCAATGCATAATGAGTTGTTAGGTTCGTCTGACTTAAAAAAATAAAATCTCCCCAAGAATGAAAAATTGCTTCGAGTGTGCTGTCAAAACAGCAATGCTACAATGCCACTTCTGCAATTACAGAGATCGTGCATGCATGAGTGATGAGACTTTTACATATATGAGAAATGAGAAAAAGGTCTTTTAAAACACGCTTTAGTTTTACTTCATAATTATGTGGATCTATGCTGAGGTATGAAATTGTTTGAACATTTATTTTTATCCAGAAGCAGTGCCATGAGCAATACTTCAGAATATTTTGAATTGACTAGAATTATATTAGTCATATCTATTATAAAGACAGTAATTTATTCAAGAGATTTAGAACGTTCTGATTTTCATCTCTGAAGAGCTGAAGGTTCAAAACATAAATTAGAGTAGCACATGGCAGTACTGAAAATCCAGGCTATGTAAGTACTAGTAGTGCTAATACGTTTTAGTAAATGGTAAAAAGGTGTGGTATAGAATGGAGAATTTGTACACCTGGAAAAAGTGTTAATGAAGTAAGTAATAGTAGGGTGGAATTAAGTATCACAGATCACAGAATCACAGTAGTAATTAGTAAGTAGGAGGAATTAAGTAATATTTAATAAAATTATAGTGATAAATGAAGGATATGCATTATTTTTAAAGTTGTCCTGGGAGCCTGAGCCACAATTTGGTATCACGGCTTCTCATCACAGTGGGGACATCGTCACTTTTCACAGCTTGTCCGAAGAAGGTGAATGCAGCTTTTGCCTCACTTATCTGTAAAGGGAAGGTAAAATGTCCCACAGGAGAGAATTTTGAGAGTTACTGTTCGCAAAGAACCTGAGATTCTTCATATGAAAGGCACTGAATAGCGTAAACAGTATCTATATTCTGCGTACCACTGTGTAAAAGCTGCAAATTGCCTTTATCTGGAGTGTACCAGGCTGTGCCCCTCACCCACACCCACTGACTGCTGAGGGTGAACTTGGAGATCACTGTCCATAATAACAATAATTAATGCCAGAGAAGAGGTGTTCCCAGTCAGCCTGAATTTCTTGAATTGTATGCAATAGCATAAAGGCTTGATAGCCTTTAACATTATTTTTCTGTTGTTACTCCACGGAGCAGGATTGAAAATCTCAGGTGTTTGATACACTGAACATTTGGGCTCTTTAAAGCAGCCGACGCAGTCGGTCCAGGGCTGTGGAGTCAGGAGCAGATGCTCCACGTGCAGAATGGCAGTGCCGCACCCATCAGAAATGTCTGTTTTTCTTTTTATGTACCATGTTTTAGTGGTTCAATGTGTTTGGGGTAAGCACAGCCTATTTGGACTCTCACTAACAAAACAATTTGGTTTTATTTTTACCTTGTGCAAGTACTATAAAATGCTAGACAAAAAAATTTCAGACTAACAAGAGATCGGTAAGCAGAGGAGAGCTGCAGCACTGCTTTTTCAGTTATTAACAAGGAATGTGATATTTTGAGAAATAAGTATGTAGGCTGGAAGCTTCCCTGGCTACTTTGGAAAATTCAGCTGTTGCTCCTCCTCA
>NW_010205590.1:25155-44695 GCF_000695765.1 Mesitornis unicolor
GCATCTCTCTCCAGATACAGCCGCTTCCCACTCTCCTCCTCCTTGTCTCTTCTGGAGATGCTCTCTTGCAGATACTCATTTTAGACTTGCTTCCCACAAGCACGGTCTTTTCTACTCACACTTGTTCACTCGTCCGACCACACCAGGCACAGGTTTGGGGTGGAGGACAACCCACCACTTCCTGGCAGGCAGCACAAGACAATGGTGCCTCTGCTTCTTCCCTGGCAGCACCCAGCACAGAGCACGGCAGAGCCAGGCAGCCCCATCCTTCACCCCATTTTCTCCAGTGTCCCTTATGCCAAAACACATTGGCAGGAGGGTTTCCATCAATGCCTATCTCCTCCGTGAATCTCGAGAGCAGTGCAGCAGGTGTTCATATTGGCTGTCCCCTCCTGGGCTCCACTGACACAAGCATGTGAAGACAAGGGCATCTCAAAAGCACAAATTGCTTGCTGACAGTATTGGATTGCTTGGTAACCACTTGCTTAGGGCAATTACCACTAATTATTTAACAGAATTGGAAAAGCAGAAAAATAATCTATAAAGGGTACCAGGGACACATTACTGTGTGATAATGGGATTTTATGAGACAGACAGAAAATACCCGGCTCAAAACTTGTCTGTGTAGATGTACAAAAATAAATATGCTTTTTTTGCTACTTGTG
The DNA here is from genome assembly GCF_000695765.1 of Mesitornis unicolor. Lineage (NCBI taxonomy): Eukaryota > Metazoa > Chordata > Aves > Mesitornithiformes > Mesitornithidae > Mesitornis > Mesitornis unicolor. Next base: position 25,821 of record NW_010205590.1, read on the forward strand.
ATACTTCATGAAAAAACTAAATACTGAACTACATCGTGCAGAGCATAAGATTAGGTTTTGGTTGATATTTATTTACAGAGTAAGCTTTTCTTGATAATTTAGAAAGCACATAAAGTGCATCTAATTCTATTCCCCCAGATACATACACGAAGTTCTGTCTAAGCTAAAATTAGCTGTGTTTTTTTGTCTAGACCATCTGTAGATGTAATTTTATCTTGCAGAGTACAAGCATATCCCATCATAGCATGACTTGAGGCTTCCATCCCCTCCGAGGGTGCAGGAAGGAGAAATGCTCTGGTCTCAGAGCTGTGGATTGGATTTTAAGTCCCTCTTGGTCAGGGTTTCTGCGCTTTACCCTAGGTACCCTTCTGCCTGATGGCCTGACCTGAAGTCAGGCTTATGGGGGACTGTAACTTTATTTTATTGTCCCTGCACCTTCCATCTGTAAAACAAGTGTAATGAGACCCATTTAGATCACACGGCTGCTGTGAGGATTATTAAATTAAAAGTGGTTTTGGACTGTCAGTTAAAAGGAAGTCCAAGTATTGACTAGTATCAGATCTGGGCTTTACTCAATTTCTGAAATTAATTAAGATGGCAGCTTTGTTTGGGACAGCATCTGATCACATGAAGCTGCAAGAGCAGAAAAGGGTGAGCTGGCTAGAGCAGAGGTATGACATATTTTGTGGCTGTGCCCTGCCCCTCACAGGCCTCACACGAGTGGCTATGTGGTGGGGTGAGACCTGTGCCCTCCTTGGCTACAGCCCCTCTGGGTCCCTCCATGGGCTTTGGCTGGGGACTCTCGGGGCGTTGCTGGAGCTGGCCTGTCCCCCACTCCTGCTTCCAGAGCAGGGGCACCATCTCCCTCTGCCCCCTCCTCTCACCCAGGGCTGTTGGATGACCTGCTTTCTGCTTTTTGACAGCTTTTTGCTGCCCAGCTGGTGCTGTTGCAATGCCAGGCAAAGCAGTAATGCAGTATTTTGACATCAGAGCAAACTATGGATTTGTGAGCACGTGCATTGTTTTGTTGGGTGTTATTCCAGCTATGGAGGAACAACAGCAACAAAAAAGACTGTACTGTAAAAAGACTGATTTTGCTTCTTTTACTTTCAAAGAATGCCATATTCTAGCTGCTGCCCGTTTGCTATTAGCCTCAAACCAGTATTTATGCAGTTGAGTAAGCAAACAATTACTTGCATTTGATTTAGACTTGATTAATTCCTACGTCTTCTTTCATGTTTTGTTACTTTAATTTCTTTAGTTGCTGGTATTAAAATAGGAATTCCTGGGCTGTAATGTGGCCTCAAAATACTGTGTGAGTTTCCACAAGATTTGACCTGTTGGATATTTGTACATGGGACAGGATCCAGAGAAGCACAAGTCTAGAAAGGATCATATTTAATAATAGTAGTAATAATAACAATAATAATATATCAAGATGTAATATTTTCTGCTGAAAGGTGGTCTAATTACTTCCACAAGTTTGGTAACCAGCATTAATTACAGCTTTATTTTGTTATTTGTTATAACTAGATTTCTCATTCCAACAATTCATACATGTCCATTAGGAGAACGTGATAAATCTCCTGGCTTGATCCTGTTGCTAGTGACTGGAATGAAGCCAGTAGGCTGTAATGGGCAATGGAAACCGATCCTTCCTGGGGCTCTGTGATTTTTGTCAAGGTAGAAATCTCTGTCAGAGGAGGTGTCTGTGGCTTGCTCTCCTATTTGCAGCAGTCATCTTGTGTGATGCTGGCCAAGCTTTGTTTACTGAGCACTGCTCTTAATGCAGTTATCGATCATTGCTGCTGTGCCATCAGTGCTGGAAAAAACCCACTAATAATGATTCTAATCTTATATTTACTTACCTACAGTCTGCCATCCAAATGGAGCCCCATTGCATTGATTCAACGTATAAGCTCTTTCATATTGTTTAATCTAAGGAATTGCTCACAGATAACAAGATCTTCTTTAGCTACATTTAAGTCATAATATTGTTCTGTTAATCATCTTTACCTCTTGTGCTCTGGATGCTAACATGGCCTGTGTCCCCCGAGCAAGAGCACAGCTTGAGTTGCTGGGCAGAGCTGGTGGAGGCACGCGGCTTGGCTGGAGCAGGACAGTGGCACTGCTGCCAGTTTGATGAGGAAGCCCTTTACAGAGGGATTTAATAAGCTAAATTTGATTTCTTGGTTTAAAGGTCCTGTAAGTAGAGATTTAATTCCATTGATGATATCAAGTATTTCCTAGGTAGCACTGTCATATGCTATTGCTAGTCAGCATATTGTCAGAATGCTGCTACTTGCTTCAGTAAGTTATGCAAAACAGCCGTGTTACCAAAATAAGAAAACTGGAATGTTAAAATACTAGGGTTGGACTTGGCTCCCCAGGAATGAGGCCCTGAAATGCTGTTTATAGCCTCCTGCTTCACTGTCTTCATACTGACTCACATCATTATGCAAATGCCATAAATTTCAATAAAATCAATTAAAGTGCTATCAAGTCTCATAAAAATATGTACCCATTAGTTTGCTGCTGAGGCAGTGTTTCTGCTCTACTTGATGGCCAAGGCAGAGGACAAGTGCACAGCATGGCGGCTGCTCACCACCAGGAATAGCAGAGTACCACCTTCCCAACGTCCTCCTCGCATCCTTCAGGCTGGGCATCCACCAGCTGGGATGTGGTTTTGTGCAGGATGCCTGGGAGTCCAGGGCAAAGAGGGCAGCACTGATTTCCAGTCCTGCTCCAAAATCTAACCACACAATCTGACCTCTTCTAACCACAAAACTGCTCCCCAAAGAAAGGATCCAAAACGCCTGCCTGCAGGGCTGTGAGGAAAGCCATTACCAGCTGTAATTGGATAGAAAATGTAGGCTAAGAATTAAGTCTTTAATATTAGTGTTTCCTGGAGAATTGCAAGCTGACTATGCTTAAGGGTTTATTGTGATCCCTTTTCTGTAGTATCTTTGTCATAGAGATTCTTGATCAATTTGCCAGGCTGTTAGGTTTTGTTTTTTGTTTCCAGCCTGGCTAAAGCGAACTGTGCCCACAGAAAAAAAGGGCTCTGCAGGGTGCTGAACAGTGTCTGGGTGTCTCTTAGAGGAGATCTCCTTGAGCTGAAGAACTTCATTGCCAGCCTGGGAAGGCTAATGCTTTTTCCTGCAAACCACAAGGTCTACATCGCAACAGCATAAAAATGATGCAGCAAATCACTGCAGCTCTCTGCAGTGCAGAACTGGTGTCATTTTTCTGTGTAAATTAGATTTTCATGGACCTAGCTGGTACCTGAGCTCAAAGAGATCCCTTGGCTAACTCTTAACATTCAGTATTGCAGGGTTTAAAAAGGGAGTCTGATTTTGTCCTAACATTTTGAAAATACACAGATCATGATACGTTAGGAGATCCCATCCAAAGAAGAGGAAAAAAAATAGATTAAGGGAGGTTTACATGAAGTCTGCTTCTAACCCAGAAATCGAGTAATGTCATTCTCAGAGTGCTACTTTGAAGGAATTATACTTGAACACATTTTAATGTAAAACTGGGGTATCTACATTGTTGGATACAGCCTTGGCTTCTTTGGATTTAACGAGACCTTAATGTGAATGTCCGAGGCCTGACCCGTCTGAAGGGTAGTTTAGGAGAAAGTGCAATTGCACTATAAATAATTCACTTTGGTGTCTTGGCTACCATTCACTGTAGCCCTTTTAATACCCCATAAACTCAAATGTACCATGCTATTTCTCTCCGTTTCAAACTGCTCTCCCAGGGACAGCAAACGGAATAGCACCATCAGACCATATGCTGTGGAGACCAGAGAGCGGATGAAATTGCAGCCATACCGACACATGCTTGATTTTCCCGATTGTAAAGTTCACGTGGTGAAGTGCAGCTCATTTCTTTGTCTCCATGTAATATGCATGGAGAAAGTTTTAATGTGACAACTCCTATGCAGAATGCAATGTCATCTGGACTGAACAAGGGGAGATTTGCCTAGGTATTTCGGTGAGCAAAGAACATGTTGGTGCTTGTTCTTCCTTGGCTGCTCCTGAAATGGGAGGAAAAGGAGCCATTTCTGCATGCTGGGCAACTGTCCTTGGCTGAATAACATATGTGTGATGATTTCTGAAGTGCTGGTCTCACAGATCTGGCAGAAGTTTGTGGGAATGGTGAGTGCTGGGGGATTCAGACAAAAGAGGCAGCCCTGTTCAATGTATTGCCAGTGCCCTCTCCCATCCTGAATGGTCCTGTTGGGTGACCAGATGCTGGGGTTGTTGGTTAAACCCAGCTCAGGATGTGTCATGGAGAGAGAAGGGAGAGCTCAAGCTCCAAGCCAGTGTTTGCATAAGCATCCTTTGTCCATCAACATTTGGATTTTGTTAAAAATCGAAGTGGAGTTCACCACAGCCCCTCTCTGCAGACCCTCAAAGTTCTCACTGTGACTTGGTTTCTCCTTTCCCTCTCTCCTTCCACATGGATTAGTGAACTTATTTTGGGCTTAATCCAGTCTAAGTAAGAGGACTCTCTGACTTGTGGGCACCTTGAATTTATTGATAAGGAATCCCAAATCAGTTTTTCCCAAGTTATGAAATGCATGGTACCTCTAAGGCTTTTGTTCCAGCTGGCAGGAGACCTGGAATCCCCACTCTGCCTTGTACAAGCCTCCATTAAGCAGTGCAAAATTGGTCCATTTATAATTCATTTTAGGGTCTAAATCTCAGGATGATGTTGAAATGACTAGAGCTTCCTGGAAGGCAGCCAGGATTTGTTCTGCCCTTTTCTTGTTCCTCCGGAAGAAATGTATTTTCAGCACAAAAACTCAATTAGGACAGCAAAAGTAAGCTAGAGCCGGGGGGAAGGAACGCTGCTCCTGGGCCACGACCTCTTTTCGAGTGCTTTGCAAACAGGAGGATGGGCTTGGGGTCTGGCGTAGAGGGGACGTAGTGAAGGATGAATTCATTTCCAAGTCTTAACTCTTTTCTAGTCTGGCCTGGTGTTCCTACTCCAGTTACACAGTGGCCTCCCTTCTCTTAGTTTTTAATTAGTTCTCATTTTCCCAGTTTCTCAAGTTATTAATTGTTGCTGAGATGAGGTGTGAGAGCAGGGCTCCATGCATGTTGTCTGATGGCGAATTCCAGGTTAAGCTGAAGAACAGTTTCCCACCTCAAGAACTTTCCAAATACACCAGTGACTCTGTTTCTTGGATTTGGAATAATTTAGTTTTAAAGTTTCCAATTGCAGTCTATTTTCCTCAGCTAATTTTCTAACCGGCCTGCAGGGTCTGCCCCTAAACCCTGAAAATCACATATTACACCCCCAAATCCCCTCCTCCCTCCATTGCAGCACTTGCATTTAGTGCAGTTCTCTCTGGAGTTATTCATTAGCCTCGGTTATTACTGAATAAAACCCTCTTCTCTTCATCTCCAGCTCCTTCTGCTTCATTCTGCCAATAACGGCAATCCAGTGTTTGTAACCTAATTGCAACTCCCGCGACCCGCGATGTGAAAAAGGCGAGACGGCAGCACTATTGAATGAAGCTGAGAGGATGGATTGGGCTCTTAGAAGGGAAAATGCATCTGTTTACAAACAACCAGGTAATCAGAAAGGCTGGTAATGAAAAACCTGGGATTTTAATAGTCTTGCAGTGGGGGCAGTATGGAAAAGTGAATCTCTGTGCTCAGCTCCTGGGCTGTGCTGCAGATCGAGGCTCGGCTCCACCACTGAGCCGGCCCTCGGCAGCTCTCTGAGCGGTGGTGTGTCCAAGGCCATCATGGACATGACCATCACCTCCAAGTATTTAATCTGTTGGTGCCTACATCAGCTTAGCTAGCTGATCATTGGAGACTGATGCTTTTTAAAGGAAACCAAATCCTGGGATGGCTGGCATCCCTATAATGGACATGTGAATTTTGCAAAATGTTCTGTCTTGCTTCTGACAACTGTATCACTTTTTATCACTTTGCTTGCTTTACTGTAGCTTTCCTTTAAGTTTCGGGGTCAAACAGGCCCCAGATGTCTCCTGCCCCAGCGTGCTTTCCTCCACTTCTGGATCAGAAGCCGTGAATGTCACAGCCTTTCGTTGCAAAGCGATAAATCACCGCTGCCTTCTGACCGCGGGGATGGTGGAAGGTACGATTAATATCCTGTCGTTGTTGGCTGACAGCAGGTTTTTGGCACATCGAAGGTAAGGAGCTTTGTAATGGCTTAATGCCCCCTTGCTCATAAGCTTAACATTAACCACGTGCTTAATAAATTTGCTTTCTCAAAGCAGGGCCTGGAGTGAGTGACTGAGAGCTGGACTTGTCTAGGCTCTGTGCCTTCACCAACTCATTCTGTAATGCTGTGGAGAGTCATTTAAATGTCTCCAGTATGTAAGTTTACTCAACTGTAAAATTGGGTATAATAAGGCTTGCTTACTTTACAGCTATGGTTTAATTCAGTAATGTTTGTTGTGCGGTGTCAGACCTTGTCTGGCAGGTATAATAGGAAAGGTGTTATAAATGGGCAGCGTGGAGGACTGTCCATTAGCAAAGAGATTGTTATAAGAAAAATCTTGCTGGAATGGAATACAGAAATCAAACAGCAGCTGACAGAATCAGATAATTATCTTTCCTGTAAAACGTAACCTTCTAGGTAATGAGATGAAGGTGCTAGGAAGGGAGTCAGTGTGACAGAAGGACAAATGTCGCTAGCTGCCTGGAATAAGCTTTGCAGAGCCTGCCAGGGTGGCAAGCCTCGCATGCCAAGCACAACCACCCTGTCCCACCGCCCGGCGCTGAGCACCTGCCCACCCATTTGCTCTCTGCATTTATTCCGGCCAGTGTGGCGGGGAGGTCTTGCAGGGTAAAGCAGAAACAGAGTGGTGGGTTGGGAAACCCTGCTGCTGTGCACTCATCTAGACTGCAAAAAATGCCCATAAGAGCAATACACTTATTATAGCCTAGCTGCCCTCGGGCAGCTTTGTTATGCTGAACAGCCCTGTTGTGCAGTGCCTGTATTTTGTTTTAAGTGCACACATTTATCACCTTCAAGGGTGATTTATAATATGAAGCACATTCAAAGAATATGGGACATGGTTTGTCCTGCCATAAAGCTTTTTGTTTGTGTTTCTTTTTTGACTGCTTGTACGCTGAGGTGCAAGTCACTGGGGTATTTGTGGGCAGTGGTGTTACACTGGAGGTTGTTGGTTTTTATTAAACACCTCTGTATTATGCTAAAGGCTGGAGGACAGCCAAGTTGGGCCCCATCATGGTCAGCACGTGGGAGAAGTCATTGCTTCAAGGTGCCAAGAGTCCAACAAGTGGCAGCAACAGGATCATGACAGATCCATTGCTCCGAATACAGATGAGAACAGAGAAACACTAGATGTGGACAGAGCGCACAGGATGAAATTTGGCTGTGCCAATCCCAAACAGAATAACCTCATATTCTTCTTGCTAGTTTCCAGCACTGACAAACACGTGCATTTGGGAGAGGGTGGGATAGCTAGTAACCAGCCATCCTTGCTTTTCTGCATCACTAAGGTGGAATCAGTAGTCTACTTCATGAGGAAGCTGATAGTGAAAACCCAGTTTTGATTGCACCTGGGATGGCTGCACAAGCCACAGTGTTCTCCCATGGCTGCTCCCTGCAGAAGAAACAACTTTCGCAAATTTTTTTAACCAAAACCATCTCATCTCTAATTTGGTCAACAATCTGTCATATGGAAGCACAGAGGCCAGGTAAGTTTTCTTATCCCTGTGCTCTTCTGTGTCTTTCCTCCCCTAAGCATTTTTTTTTGTTTGCCTGGTTTCCCAGACAAAAATGCTTTGGTCCAACCAAGTATTTTATATTTCTTTGTGAACCGTATGGTATTTGAATCACTTGGTGTGAGTTGTGGTAACATCCAGAAACTGTAGCTGTTTAAATCACAAGTATCAGGCAGTCTGGAGGAGGCGCTCCCAGAGGAAACCATCCTTCCGATGCAGCTTTTCCAAGGAATTCAATGGCTGCTTGCACTTACTATATATTACAGTCCTTCTCTTGAGTGTTAAATTTCATGCTGCTTCTACATAGCTCTTGTTTTCAATGTTAGGAAAATGTGGCCCACTTCTCAAAAATGAAGGGCTTTCAAGGGTTTCAATTAAATCTGACTTTTTAAAGAGTCTCCTCTGCTAAGGGTCATGTCCTATGCTTTGCTTTCTTAGCCTTCTTCAGTGGAGAGCTTTGCTGTCTAAGAGCTGCAACACTGACTATGATAATTCTTATTGTATCCTTAAAAATTTCCCTGCCATCTATTAATCTTCCCATTGCATGCTGATGTAAGTGTGTGGTTGACTGCCTGGGATGGAGGGGGAAGTCCCCCAGTACCTAGGTTTGCACAGTGCCTGTGATGAGGACATTGCAGTCTCCTGAAAGCTGCTGGTGGGGACATGCTGTGGGGCTGGGTTTGGACTAGCTCAACCGCTCCCGTTTAAATGACCTTCAGTCAAACCTCCCTCTCACGTGCATGTCCAGGTCAGAAAAAAGATGGTAAATGGATAAGAAAATGACGGGCCAAATAAGCAGACCAAAATAACAAGTTTAAATTCAGCCAGGGCTTAGATTTCATTCTGTGAGCACATGCATTTCACTGAATAAAGAAAGGGCAAGAGAAAGGAGAGGTCTCTTGTCTTTCCATAAGTGTAGCACATTGGACGTGGAAATTAGCCAGCAGCCCCTCTGAGCATGAGAGGGCAAGACGACCTCGTAGCTGGACCATGGCTACAGGGACCAGTCCTTGCCGTTCATGAAACTGTCTCTGCCCTATGGGGATGCTGCTGATGGTCAGCTCTGTGACCCAGGCAGGGAGTGAGCAGGGATGCCCAGCTGTGCCAGCGACACAGTGCCCAGCCAATGCAATTCCCAAAAGATGGCTTAAAATCAAGGATAATGCCAAGGTTATGGATCTTGGGAATGGGCTGGATAATATTACTGCCAAAGGGAACCACCACGGGGCTCTGACCAACGCTTCCTTTACCTTTTCTCCAATACTTTACTTCTACCATGACAATCAGTTTAAAGGTGCCACTGCTTCCCATGGTTTTTCCCTTCCTATTTATTTTTAACATTGATTAATGTTTATCTACTGACCTTCCACCTCTACTCTTCCTCTTAATACTGTCTCTGAATTTTGTTTGTCCTTCATGAGGGCTGTTGGAAAGCCCACGTCTGCATCCCGATCTGTCCATGCTGCTCATCCCATTTCCCAGGAGCACGGCAGAGCCTTTGGTCAGACTCAGCACCGTGACACCAACCTGGCTGTTTCTTCTTCCCAGCCCGGCGGGGACCAGCAATGCCCATGAACAGGTTGTCAGAGGTGAAACCCAAACTTTTATGCACTTCTTGTAAGTGTTAATGAACCTTATAAAGGAAATGCTCACTGAAGTATAGCAAGTCCCAGCTGTTCTCCCCAGGGAAGAGAACCTGGCAGAAATTGCACAGTATTTGCTAAAAGATTCTTTAGTTCCTGAAGTGGGTGCAGATATACAGGAGATGGTTGCAAAGGGAGATGTTTGCAAACGGATTGCTACCCCTGGAGGACTAGGCTCCTTCCAGCACCATGGTGTTTTCTTTTAAAAATGGTTTTTCTTTCTTTCTTTCTTTCTTTCTTTCTTTCTTTCTTTCTTTCTTTCTTTCTTTCTTTCTTTCTTTCTTTCTTTCTTTCTTTCTTTCTTTCTCTCTTTCTTTCTTTCTTTCTTTCTTTCTTTCTTTCTTTCTTTCTTTCTTTCTTTCTTTCTTTCTTTCTTTCTTTCTTTCTTTCTTTCTTTCTTTCTTTCTTTCTTTCTTTCTTTCTTTCTTTCTTTCTTTCTTTCTCTTTTCTTTTCTTTTCTTTTCTTTTCTTTTCTTTTCTTTTCTTTTCTTTTCTTTTCTTTTCTTTTCTTTTCTTTTCTTTTCTTTTCTTTTCTTTTCTTTTCTTTTCTTTTCTTTTCTTTTCTTTTCTTTTCTTTTCTTTTCTTTTCTTTTCTTTTCTTTTCTTTTCTTTTCTTTTCTTTTCTTTTTTCTTTTCTTTTTTCTTTTTCTTTTCTTTTCTTTTCTTTTTTTCTTTTCTTTTTTTCTTTTTTCTTTTCTTTTCTCTTTTAAACCACCATGCCCAGTGACTGCCACTATAACCCTGTAGTATTCTTCTTGATTTCCAGAGGGGGAACACATTTTTATCCAGAGCACTGAAGAGGTGTACTCCCCATAGTCAGATTTGCGAATTGATTTGTGATTCTTTACTGGGGCAGAATGAGCTTTCCAGTAGTGACTCTCAGGTGCACTTCTGGAGGAATTCAGGGTTTTTTTCTCTTCCTTGATTTACTAGTGCTGACATAAACACCATAGCTGACATGTTTGAAGTGGTGATAGAGAGCACTTGGAGCTGAGCTGAGCTGAAGGGCAAGGATAGTATCTATTGCAGCAGAAGATGCATTCACCCACTACCAGGTGCAGATGGCAAGCCCTAGGACAAAGGCAAAACCAAAGATAGAAGAACGGGGCGTAATGAAAAGGAAAAAAATCTCTCTTTTGAAGCTTATCGCTGAAATGTTAAGGCTAAGCAACTTCTCTGAGTTAGTTATTAATAATCTACAAATGACATTAAAATTCACATTGCTAGCCTGACCGCTTGCAGCTGTCCTGGTTAGTATCTGTTGCGAAAATGAAGGTGGGCATCCTTATTTGGGGCTGTGTAATAAGGAAGAGGTAGGGTTATGCTCCTGCAAGCCACCCATTAGTATCACTTTTCAAACAAATAACTTTAATGATTCACTGTAATACTTAAAACAATAGGAAGCCTGTTAGTTCTCAGAGGAAAAATGTTACAGCTTTATATAACATTTTTTTGGCATTACAAAAGATCTACTATCATCGGTTACTTATTCATAGTTATGAATTGCTGTTATTGTCATTTTTACATTGGATATTGCTATAAAAAGAGAAGATACAGCATTTCTTTCAGGTTTTGCTTTGTTTTAGTAAACTGCAAGTCATGATTTAAGTTTCCGCATTCAGGTTTATTTCTGTCTCCCAGTGGGATAATATAATCAACAATACCTACTATTGCTTTCATTTTTAAGAGAGTATTGATGAGCCAGCTCTCCTGTATGTCTTGTATGAAGTTGAATTAAATACATTTTTTGAGTATTCTTTTTTTTTTCCTTTAGTAGCAAATGGATATTATTTATCACCACCAAAGATGAGAAATCCCAAAGGTGAGTTACTTACTGTTCAAATTCCCAGACAAAAAATTAATGAATACCCTTTAAATGAGGTGAATTCTAATCTTTCTTCTGTGAAGGAAGTGGCCCTGGACTAGTTGTCCAGGACTGGAAAGGGCATCCTTGTCTGATGGAATCTTATGTCATAACTGACTGGGGATCACTGGATGGGCTTTAACACATCTTGAATGCATTTGATAGCCCATATGTTTAAAATTTGCTCATGTAGCCATATGTTGAGAAGTTCCCCAAATGTTACTTTTTCTTATTTTTGGGCTGTTTTGAAGTTCTAAGAAAATGACAGTCTAATGGTGTGACCCCAGCTACTCCAGACCGTGGCAAACATATTGTAGCCAGTTACTCTGTGGTGACCCTAAACACATGGCAAGCGTAGGAGTGAACATTAATAGCAGCGAGAAGCTTGGCAAGTGACTGTGGGGAGGAAAATGAAGAAAAGTGTCTGGAAGACGCTGTGACTATTATCTTTTAAGTGGATCAAGGCTTCCTGCTTCTTTTCCTGTTATTATCACTGTTTCATCACATTTTCTGAGCCACTCCCTTTGCTGGGTATTCAGAGGGGTTAAGCTTAACCTTAGTGAGTCTGGTTTTGCCTGCCCACCTCTGGAGTCGGTGGAGACAGAGAGGTTCTTGAAGTGGGTGATTCACACTGGCCATTCACTGGGTATGGAGGTTGGCTGAAAAGATTGGGTTATGGGGCTAATGTCAGCCTGAGTGTCTAGCTGCCTTCATTGTCCTGCCTTCAATTTGTCCATATGTTTGATTGTATCAATGACCTTGCAAGAAAGCAGAGATGTGAAGGTGTGACAGCAGCCTGCAAACAGCATTATGTTTTCTGTCTGCTCTATCAAGGTTGTGAGGAGTGGTAGTGCAATTTGATATGAAACAGTGAGCCCATGGAAGGCGCTGTTTGGCCCTTTTATGGTAACAGCTCCATATCAAGCCACAACCATGTAAGAAAGCCTTACGTAGTTGATAAAGAAGCTGATGCAGTGTAGATCCAGCCCCCGGTACCGTCAGCTCCTGGCAGTAGGAATTGCTCAACATCTTAAAAAAAAAAGCCCAAAGCTGTTGCAATCTCAAGGTCTTCTTGCCTGCACGTTGGCTCCTCTGCTTCCCACCTGTGTGGTTTATCAGTGGAGAGATGCATTGCTGTTGCTGCGGGCAGCTAACTTCTCATCAATCACTGCTCAGCACCAGAAAAAACAGAGCGGAGCAGAGGCCTCGTGACTTCCCTTTGGTATCTGGGTTAGTGGAACAGAGAAACTGTTTTCCTAGCCATAGCAGGGCTGTGTCAGCTGTATGAGCTCAGATTAATTTGGTTTGCTGATTTTTTTAAAAACTTCTATTTTTTGAAAATTACTTTTAGGAAATTATTCAAATTTGCTCTCTACTCAAAAAAAGCATAGTTTGTTTTTCTTTTTTTTTAAGTATGCAGTTACTTTTATCCAGCAAAATCAGGTCCTTGTTACTTTAAAATCATAAATTTTGAGGAGTTTAATGATTATATAAATGGAAATGAGAAGTTGTGTCTGCATTTGAGTCCCTAAAACATACACATATTTTGTGTTGGCCTGCTCTAAAGTTAGAATGGCCCTTGCAGGAGGATTTGTAGTTTCCATTTTCACCATTACCAAACCACTCAACCTTTCTCACAGCAGACTGGGGCCTGACTCTACGCCACCAGGAGCCTCCGTAGAGCAGATCTGGGACCAGTTCTGAGGTTTTTTTCCATTCCTGCAGAGAGGTTAGTGCACGTATTTTTCATTCTCTATCACTGACATGCTTGGAATTACCTAAAAACTTCACATGCTGAGTTCACTTCCCTCAAGCATTATAAAGTTTCACTTCCCCATCCCTTTGAAGAAGTGAAACCGAGATTTCTTTCCCCTTATCACTAGATTTTTTTTCTTTTCTTTTCTTTTTTTTTTGTTTGTTTCTCCAAATTGCCTCATGCTATCAGAGAAATGTGTTTGTGCTATCAAGATAACACTGTGTTGGGTATTAGATTCTGTTTGCAAAAGCCTGAAAAGGCTTTCTACCCAAAATAAAATAAAATAATTTAAGAAGTGAAAAGTGAAACAGGTTATAATGCAAGACTGTAGCCTATCCAAGCAAAGGGGTTCCTTTCTCTTTTCGCAGTAGTAATTGTGCAAGAATTTTCATTCAGAAAAAAAAGAAATCCTGCCAGAAGGTTATTGTAATTGACAACAGAACTGTAATCTCTCTGTACAAAATGTTGCAGATCACCAGCATACAATCCTCTTCATATGCACAGCGTATTTTCTTTGTTAGGGCTTGCTCATGCCCTTGCATGTATTAAGTCTCTTTCTGTAGAAATTATTAAATTATGGACCTTTTTAAGGTTATCACCTTCCTTTTGAACAAAGGAGATTTGGTGTGAAACTCATGAATTATCAATGGTCACTTCCAAAGTGGCACGCGCTGATGGGCCGTGCTGTACTCACTGTAAGGCAATTAGATAAATAGGCAGTAGGAGCCCCTTCTCGCACCTGCATGTGTTTGTGGTTAGTATCATAAGTGATAGTTAAAGCTGAATGAATAATGCAAAATGGAAAGCATGTGTTTTCTTCTCCATTTTCTGCTCAAGAGTACATGATATGCTCACCTCAGCTGCGAAATGCCATTTTCCTGATCTCTTTGTGCAAGTAATAAGCAACTTTCACTGAAACTGAAAGGCAGCAATCCAGAAGTGCACAAAGAAAATAATTTTCTCACCTGAAATGTACTAGAATATGGAACACGGCAATAGAAAATGTCTAATCCTCCTATCAGTGCCGAGTCCTTAGTCTAAATGATAAATGAGAATGCCATGGCATTGCATTTAGACGGAGAACTCGAACCTGATAGAGGGATTAGCTGTCTGATATGACAAAGAGAAATAACCAGTGCTACTAGAGTTAAGAGTAACAAAAACTTTCTGGAGGGAGATTAAAAGCTCGTGCTTCTGAATTTAAACCAGTGTTTCCCCACATTTGGAACAAGCAAACACATGGGCCTGTGGGGCTGCCCTCAGTGTCTGCCACAGTGGGACGTGGGGCTGGCGTGGTGGGATGCGGGGCTGCCCTGGGGATCACCGCAGGGGATGAGCTGCCTTTGTGCTGTGATGTGCAGGAGGAGCTGGGTGTGAATTACAGATGCATCTCCATCCACACTTGCATGCAAATGCAAGATAGGATCTGCAGGTAGGATTCTGAAGTTCATAGGAAGTGAGTGTAATGGGGTCATGAACAGAAAGGAAGCTCCTTCATTTAAAAAGTAAGATGTCATTATTTTGTCTAGCTCTAAAGTAAATACAGGATTTAAAAAATACAGGATAAAACCAAGATAGGATATCAGACATGTTCCAAATCATTTATCAAGATCTTTATTTTCTTAATATGGTTAAAGACATAGTACCTAGCAGACTGCTTGCTTTGGTTTAAGCAGGACATCACCTGCAGGTTTAATACAGCAATCAGTAAACGGTTGAGTGCATTGTGTCCTCTGCACTGGCACTAGTGAACAAATTTTCTATTTGTTCTTGCATCTGTCTGACAAAGGCAGTGTGAAGGTAATTTTTCAGAAGTGATTTAGAGCTACCACAGCATAGTTAGCGTACTGACTTGACACATCAAGGCCTCCAATGTGTTAAATGTTTTGCACTGTTTCTGCCGAAACAAAGTTAATGTCAAAATACATTTTTTGATGCTTAGGCACACTCCTAGCACTCACCAGCAACTGTCTGGCATCTGAACAAACATAGCAAATTCATTTATAGAGTTGTTAGCAGAAATGTTTGGAAAACATGGTTTATCTGCAATTTGCTATAGCAGAGAGAAGGTCTCCAAGCTCCCTGCTGCACTGCTCTGTCCTAGCTGCCCTCCGTGACACCCTGGGCATTGCTGCCCAGGACCTGACTGCCCAACTATGACAAAACTGAAAAGAAATCTGCTTTTTAATTCACATCTTTATTTGTAATACCCTTCTGGGAGTCTCTGGGGAATGTTCTGGGGCTGGAGGCTTCCAAGAGCCCAGTATCGTATTATCCTCCATTTAACTCCATTAACATTGGTCAAACCATGTGAAGGACAGGTTTTCTTGTTGGTTTGGATTTTTATGCTGTGAAGACGCAACCCAGGAGTCTCTAGGAAAGAAAAAATCGTTTCACCCTCTGCTGCAGGGCTGCCAGTTGAATGTCTGCCATTTGAGGATCCATCCTGTGCTGAAGCTCTGCCCAGTGATGGAGCAGTTGCCACCTGCTGAGCCCTGGAGGGTTGCTGCTCAACACATGCAAGAGCCTAAAAATCCTGCACCTAAAATCGATACCTTTGGAAATCAGAGCCCTGGCCATAATGGAAGAGTAAAACCAACAGGAACTTGGATGGGTGGAGAGCTGAAGGCAAGGCAGGAAACTTCTGTCCTTCTTGCTCTTGCAATGGTTGAGCAGCTACCGGCTGGACCAGATCGGTGCACACTAATTCGGCTGGGAATTGTTTTAGGAGTGCTCTGCTGACCAGGTGGCAATGTTTTTCACAGTCTCAGATCTGAGGGAAAACCCTCTCCCCTGGTGGAAGAGGTTGTGCTGGGCATTATACAATTGAATAAATATATATATTGTTATGCGGCTCCTGAGCAACACTTCTGGCCCCACGCAGAGTTTGAGTTGAGAACATCCCCTATGGATGGTAGCTTGGATTTTACACCTTGGAGAGGCACTGCAGCACAACAGGAGCTCAGCAGGACCCAGAAGACATTCTGCAGCATGTGCCCACCATGGGGGCACCTCACATGGATGAGCACTCTGCAGGTACCCCCCACTCATGTGCCGTGAGGTTTATTTTGGGAGCCCCCCATCGTGCACGTTCCTGCTTCATCCCTGGAAATGTTGAAGCAAAGTCCTTTAATGCCTTGGGCTCCGTTTACTCAGCCATGGGATGTATCTAATACCACTTAGAGGAGGTTAATGCTGCATCAGGAGTAACTTCTGCACCACTCTGTGATGAGAGGTGCCACGCAAGTGCCAGGTATTTTTATTATAAAGCACTTAATAATAAAGTGTGCCTCTCAGAGGGGAAAATTGGTGAATAACTCTCTGCAGTGGAGAGGGCACTCAGATTTGTGTTGCAGTCATTGCTCAGTGAATACCTCGGAGAAATGTTGAAATGAGTGTGATATCTTCCAGGGAGAACAGCGTACTTCCAGAGGGATTTTGCTCAGAAACCTATGAGGCTTCTGTTCCCATAGCTTTTGATGGCTTATAGCTTTCTCTATTTCAGTCATAATCCTTCATTAGGTTTTGTCAAACTATTCCAATTGCTATAGCAACTCTAATGAAATCTTGCTCCCTAAATAGCCACGCCAATTTTATCAGGTCAAAATCTGTCCTTTACAGCTAATTCACTGCTGTTTGACTGTACTTTTTTTCCTCCGAGTACAGAATTTGCTGTGCGAAGGAGCCCAAAATTGTTAACCCAAATATTTTTTTTTCCCCTTTTCAGCTTAAACCAAAGGGTTTCTTTTAAAATTGTGTGTGTATTCTACTAATGTGCACAGAAAAGAGACACCCCCTGCAGATGCAAGCTGAAGCTTGGTTCTTGTTCCCTTGGATGCTCTCGCCAGCTGACCTGTGTATTTAGAGCAAGATAATGAAAGTTCCTTGTTAAAAAGCAGTGTGCATAGCATTTCTATAAAATCCCCTATAAGTCCAGGGAGAGGGTGTCGTACGTATTTTATGATAAAATTTCTGCTATTTCATTGAATTCAAGCCCCAAGAGGGCAGCCCGTGTTATATTTGCAATATCCTGAAACAGTCAGTCTCCTCTTTTACCTGGGAGTCCAAGCCTGCGTTTTGCAGTACCTTTGTTGGCATGTGAGCAGCTCTGTAACCAAAGAGTAGACATCTCTTTTGCCACTTCTCTTCTGGAATAGTATCTTCTGTGCAAGCAGGAAATTTCATTCCACCTGCTGCCAGTGAATGAACTCTTTTGGCTGGTTTTTTTAAAATAATTTGTTTAACTTTCCAAGTTGGGAGGAATAAGATGGAAAAAAAAATGATTGGGTGATGTGCTTCATCCCGAGTTTTGTCTGTGGCCAAACACTTCTGGACAGAGAAAAAAATTATTCTCTTTGGCACGACAAAGGGTTTTTTGCTAAATGAATGATGTAAAACCTGTAAATGGCAGTGCTCTAGTCATAAAACCACTGTATTTCATGAGTTTTGAACAGAAAGTAGGGGAGATGTTGAACAAATTCAGCAGCTGAAATAGTCTGTCTAATGGGTATAAAGGTGCTTTGAAAAGGACATTGTGAAATTTCCATTATATCTTCCTGTATTTTACATTAACTAAGGCCTTCCTCTTGCCTAGCTCGTATGAATTTCTCTACAAAAGAAAATAAAAAAACTTTTTCCCTTGCTATTGGAGAAAAATGGTTAAAAAAAAATCCCTGAGGTACCGCATATTTCCCCAGATCAGAGAACTGCCTAATAAGCACAACACTATGAAGTCTGGGCTAAACTAATATTTTCCCTTTGATTGCAGATCCTCATCAATTCCAGCACTGGAATTTCGTTAGGGATGGGAATTTTTAAGATATTCAATGAGGAGAAAGAGGGAAGATTCCCAAACTTTGTGTATACTCAATGCAAGTTTAATGCTAATGTTTTTCTTTGTTGGTCCCTGTGCCCTACCATACCCCTGCAGTCTTGCTCTGATGCCTTTGGTGTATGTTGTGTTCATCATGTGCCCTCTGACCCCTATGCTGACAGGTGACTCTCAGTGTGATGGTTTGGAGATTATCGATAACAACGGAACTTGCAAAGAAGATTCAAGTCTCTTCGGATGATGCTGTGTGAGTTAACTGCTCAAAAGGCAGCAGAGCTCTTGCAATCCTCAGTTTGCACCACCATTTTCAACATTTTTTGCTTCTTCACCTACTCAGAGGATGGCATAACCCAAGGGTTATTGCCATCCTCTGCAGAGTCTCACCTTGTGCTCCCAAATAGCCCTGAGGTATTTGGGAGGCAGGAGCAACACACGCTTTGCAATTGTCAAGCATGATCAGCAAGCAGCAGGGATGTTTCTGTGCTGGACTCGATAAAAGAAGTACTGTTGGGTTTGAGAAGTGAGGGAATGTCCGTGACTTGATGGAAATGGGGAGCTTGTTGCTTGACTGCAAGAAAAAACTCCAGATTGATAACCTTGATAAAGCTGCCTCTGGCAGCGCTCTCACTCGCCTGCAGCCGTTTCTCATTTCTTACATTGTCTGAGGAGATTTACATCACCTGCTGTTGTGGTTTAGGCCAAGTGCGTAACTGAGCACCCCAGAAAAAGGGGCTAGTCAAAATAAGGACTGGGAGGGCTTCTCACCACTTAAAAAGATCACAGGCAAAAGACAGACTCATCATAAGGAGAAAAACAAATCAATTTTGTTACCAACATCAGAGTAGAACAATGGGAGATACAACCAAATCTTAAAGTCAAACACCTTTCCCTCACACCTCCCTTCTTCCCAGGCTCAGCTTTTGTTCCCGGTTTCTTTTCCTCTCTCGCCCTTGCCTTGAGGCACAGGGGGATGGGAGTGGGAGTTGCAGTCTTTTTGTGCCATATGGTCTTTTGAGGGTAGAGAGGACTCAGCCCA
>NW_010205591.1:0-5484 GCF_000695765.1 Mesitornis unicolor
TTTATATTCTTATTTATTTAATTAATATTTTTATTGAAATGTATGAATTCATGGTGAGGGATGCTGTCATCCAACTCAAAGGCTAACAGCTTAACTTCACTGTCCTGATTAATATGGTATTTAGATTGGTTTAGACCCCATTCTTGTAACATATAGACTCTCACCTTTGTGTTGCAATCACTATTTTTAGCTTTAATGTGAGGTTCATTTCTGACCTGTGAATACATTTGTGGATGTGGATGTGTGCTGTGCACATGTATATGCTTAAAAAAATATTTTTTTAAGCAGGCTGGGAAGATGAATGTGAAGATTGCTTTGCTCCTGGGTATTGTGGTCAGGCTGTTCCAGAAACAAAACCTCCCATTACTTACAAGGATTTGGTTTCTTTGGAAGCAGCAATGAGGAAACAGTTGCACTGAGGCAGGCTGACTCATTTTCTGCACTTTTTTTTTGTGCTAACAGAATCTAAACTGCAAAGAATTCAGAGAAGTTAAAAGTCAGTCAGATGCTACAGCTGCTATGGTTCACGTTGAGCTGATAACAGCTTAAAAAAAAGATTTCAAAGCATTGGGAAGATATTTTACTCGGTGAGAATGCAGTGCATTTCTTCCATTCTATGGCTGCTGTCCACAAAATAGGTTGGCCAGCTGATAACAAAGATGCTGAAAAGCCTGTGTTTCTCCAGAAATATTATCTTTGCTAAGTGTAAAAACTGCATTCTTGTAAAACATATGGACTTATTTATTAGTAGTATTTCTAAAGATGCCAGTCAAGGTCACAAGATTTACTTAGTACAGGCCATGTGCAAATACATCTGGTAGGACACATCTTCTCTTGAACCACTTCCTGTGAAATTAGATGTGAGCAATACCGAGGAGAGTATCAAAGACAGAAAGAAATGAAATGACTGTCCCTGGAGCATAAAGTTCCCTGCCTCTCTGTCTCGTGTCATGTCTGTTAGGCAGCAGATAAAAGGAGTTTAACCCAACAGTGGTGCTAATACATCTCTTGATACAGAGGCACTTCTCTGGGGACTGGACATTCTCCAGAGCAAACAGTCCCTCCACCAGCCGCAACAGTCATCTTATTTCTTTAAATTCCATTTACAAAGTATTACCTTTACTGGATTAATGTAAAGATGGTATCTGTTGCCTCTGCTGTTACACTTTTAGTCCCATACCCACTAACAACCAGCATTTATAGCTACAGCTATAAATGTAGCTATATCTTGTAGCATCAAGTTACCTGAAGACAGACTCTGCCAGTCACTGTGCTCTGCTCAGGCATGCACATAGATCTGCTGAAAGCAGCCTTTAATGGGTTACGGTGAACCCATGTATGTGTTTGCTTCTAATAATCAGTCCCATTTGTGGTTCACTAATATCCTAGGCTGAATGCTGAAGAAAAAATTCCTGTTGGTATTTCTCATTTATCCTATGGGGTCACATTATGCACTTGTGTCTCATTTCTTAAGATCTAGCACTAACCAACCTAGCTAGGCCACAAATAATTTTCATAACCTGCTTAATGCTGAAAATATCAAATAGATGCTTTTTACCCCAAACATGGAACATTTTTTTCTGGTGCTACCTAGACCCTCTTCATACTTTCACAGAATAAGACTACTTTTTGAATTAGTAAGTAAAATTCTGTTTTTGATGCAGCAAGCTTCCGTTTTTTCTTGCGCCAAGGGAAACACTGTGTTAGGCCAAATGAGTCAATGTTGTCTGGGAAAAGAGATAACTACTAGGGACACCTTTTATGAAAGTTCCTCTCATTAAAGATGTTTAGGAAGCAAATCTCAGGATGAAAGGAGGGTTTAGTGAACTTTTCTCTGAAAGTATATTAATCCCTAATAACATAAGGTATGGTACAGAGCACGGTACCAACAGGTACCACGTTTTGGCCTGTGGTAACTTATCTGAAATTATTTAATAGATTGATTTGTCAACCTTGATCTGTAATCTTTTATTTATAGGCACAGTTCAAATTGTTTTTATTGCAGCCCTCCTCGCTTTCTCTTCTCCAAAAGCTTGTGGGACACAAAAATCAGCAAACTAGTGTGGTACTAGTGGAACTTGCTGTAAGGAACCAATATAGAGACTATGACAGTTTGCAGAAACAGCTGTGTATGTAGGAAGACTGATTCACCACCAGCAAATCCACCAAGAACCTGCTTTTATGAGAAAGGATGAATCAAGGTAGCAAGAGACACAGCCTTTCCCAGGAGTATAGAATGGTAGACAGACATTTTTGCTATACATTTGTATTTCCAAGGCACTTGGGTATTCCTATTTCTGACCAAATATTAATAAATTTGTCTGATGAGTTCCTCATCCAATTGATGCAGGTATGAACTATATTTTAACTAGACCTAAGCAAACATCTCATCTCTGGAGAATGAGCTATTGAAAAGCAAAACTCATGCGTATCCATCCATGGTGAGATTAGCAGAAGAATGACTATCTGTGAAGATCCTTAGGTGTTAGGATGGGGAAACTGGAACTGAAACACAGAATCACAGAATCACAGACTCATCATAAGGAATAAGAAAACCAAACGATTTTAATTTGTTACCAACATCAGAGTAGAACAATGGGAGATACAACCAGATCTTAAAATCAAAACACCTTCCCCCCACCCCTCCCTTCTTCCTGGGCTCAACTTTTGTCCCCAGTTTCTTCACCTTCCCCCTCCTCCTTTACCTTGAGGCACAGGGGGATGGGAGTGGGAGGTTGTGGTCAGTCTTCCACCACGTGCTTCTCAAAGAGTAGGGAAAAAAAACACCTCAGCCCAGTGTCTCTCTCTCTGCTTTGACGTGGCCCCCTTTGGAAAAAGTCCTCAAAAATCCAATATGGGTCTGCCCACAGCTGCAGTTTCCCTCACACACAAAACTGCTTCAGCCCAAGTCCACAAAACTCCAAGTCTGGGTCTGCCCATGGTCACAGTTCCCTCACAAACAGCCAGTCGACCCAGCTCTCCCTGTGGGTTGCTAAAGGGGAAACCTGGGTTCTGTGTCCTCCTCGTCCGCTCTCTCTCTTTTTTCTTTCCTTCAAACCAACCTTGGTGTTCTTCAAAGTTGTTCTCCTCGGGCCCCACTCCTTTCTCTGCTGCAGGTCTCTTCTGATGGTTATGGAGATCCCATCTCTCTCTTTTTTTCGGGGTGGAGCTACAGCAGGGCTTAAGCTTAAGTTGTGGTAGAGGATGGGCCAGCCCCCCCCCAGCCAGGCAAGGCTGGGGCCGCACCACCCACACCTGGGACTGTGCTGGCCAGGGCCGGTGACAGAGAGCGAGCGAGACATGCCTTGCACCCACCTTAAATAGATGAATTCACAGGGGCACTGATTGGCTTGGCCCTGGTCAGAGGTGGGTTTGGCAAAGTCAAAAGGGGAGCTTTTCAGGTAGCTTCTTAAAGGGTCATCTCCATGACCCTTCCCCTGTTACCAAAGACACAACCAAAAACCCTGTCACAGAAAACCCAATATAATACCGCATGTCTATGTCAGATCTAGACTTGAGCTAATGGACTGCAGCAGACAATGTGACTATTCTAAAAATAAATTGCTAAACATGAATGCATGGGCTGGCATACTTTCCTTATATGTTTGCCCCACAAAATATTATACAGATCTGATTTACTGCCTCCATTTAGTCAATAAGCATTGCTTCACTAATGGTGTATCATTTTCCATGAGGAGGAGCAGAGCTAAAATCTGGTGTTCATTTACCATCATCGTCATCCTCATCTTGACACTAGGAGACAGGTGACATCCTGGAACATTCCTTCTGTTTTGGCAAAACAACAGCCTGAAGTTTAATTGGTGCAATGCATGCATTTTTTTGACGTGCACATAGTTCCTAGATGACCTTAAAGAGGAGTTACAGACCTGGTGCACATCATGGTCCTCTTGGCAGGAGGTTTTCAAGTAATTTCAAGGGTAATCAGAATAAGCCCAATATTAACATGTTGAGAGTAAATTAAGGGGAAAATGCTATCTATAATCCAATCCTAAGCAAAATGGTCCTCCCACTTAATCAGAGGTGGTAGTTAAAGTAAACTAAGTGTATTTTAAAAGTCTCTTGATGTGATCATAATTTACCAGTATTTCACAGTATTTCCTTTGTGTATTTATCCTTTTCAAATAGTAAAAATGTTTTGTTAAGTGGAACTTCTTGGAAAACCTCTGCTAGGCAGCTAGAAGGTTATCCTTGACTGTGTAGGGTGGTGTATGGCTGTAGCTTGGAATATAAAAGCTATCTTGAGGAATACTATGATTTTGTGAATCTGCTGGCACAGAATTTAATCCACTTTAATCTATTACACCCAGAATGAAGGAGGTTAGATAATGATAGATGTTAGTGGATCAAACTGCATCATATATGTCCTGTTCAATTATGTTTAATTCACCTCGCTGCACAAAGTATGATAAAGACAGAATTTATTCTGACAGCCCCACACTCAAACGCCTACTTTGAAAAGTAAGTTCCAGAGTATGATGCACAGGTTAAATTTTTACTTTCATTTTAGTATTAACTATTCTCTGTTCACTTCTAAGGCAAACAGTTTTGTGGAAGAATATTCAGACCTGGTTGAAAGGACCTCAACATTCAGTATACCAAAATAAAAACTACTAATACATCAGTACAGAAAGTTAGTATTTTTTGTAGTTGTGTAGTTTGAAATGGGTAGATATTCTAGCCCTGGCATTCTTCCAGTGCAACTTGTCAAACCAGGTTACATTCGAAATGTGCCTGCAGCCAAGAATGTGAGAGCTCAGTGTGATGATGTGCAGAGGCTTGTTTGATCTGGCGTGATTTTCACTTTTCATCAAAGAAATTACCTGATCCTCTTTCATGGGGTAGTATTTCCAAGGCTCATTATTATTCTTTTGTTCACTTTGGTTACTGGAGCTCATTGAAGGAAACACCTCATTTAATTTAGAGTTTCTTCATTATGAGACACTTCTTGTAAAGTTGTGATATTCTGCTTTGTTCTTTGGACTTCTAATCCATAAAGCCCTCTCTGCCTTTGCCATGTTTATTGACACCCAAGGGAGTCTACATTGCACAACATGTCAGACTTGATTTGTTTATTTTCCCTTCCAAATTGCCTCTGTTTTCTAAGGAAAAGTTCTCCAAAATCCATTCTTTTCTGACACAAATGACAATAGCTTACGTTTGAAACATTACTAATTTCACAGTATGAGGAAATTAATTTTATATGCAACATCAACACAAGAGATAATCAATTTACTCTGTCTTAGCTTAGAGGTGGTAACATAGAGATCAAAGACTAATTTCTTTAAACACATTAACTCAACTGTGATTGTCCAAGCAAACTTCTAATTAATTTTCAAGTAGAAGGAACTCTCATTGTTACTCTATTTGAAAAAGCACCCAGTTTCCCAGTCAAAATAATTGTAGCAAATTAGGTCTGATTTTAGTGATCCTCATTGGGTCCAGTCCTGTTCAATCTCTTCATAA